>NC_086098.1:101015252-101318282 GCF_963921235.1 Mobula hypostoma | reverse complement strand
CGCCAAAGCTTGTGATTATCCATCAGATTTTGCTTCTTTGAACTCAACTGAAGAGAAAGTTCAAATTGGAGACGTTATAAATGTGGATTCTGACATACTTCACCTAGGGATTGTGTATTTATGTTGAAGTGAAAGTTGGTAATGATGAAAGGCTGTGTACAGGAAAATGTGTACAGCAGAAGAATCTAATGAAATAGATTTTCATGCGTGTTTCAGAAATATCCTGAGGCAAAATATGTAAAACAAATTACTTTGAAGTGTTTGTTGATGTTATATACATACACACTGCATTTATTGTGTATGGCCTTGGAGCTTGAAGGCTCCAGCTGAGCCGTGGCAATTGCAATGAATTCAAGCTTACTACTGGTGATATTATTTGCACAGCCCTGAGCAGACCAGAAGCTACTACTGTACAGAAATTCTGCTTTTTGTGGATTGAGCAAAGGTGCTTGTAAAAGTGGTCCCCCAGTCTACAGTAGGTCTCACCGGTGTAGAGGAAGCTTTATCTGGAGCACTGGGTACAGTAGACGACCCCAACAGATTCGCGGGTGAAGTGTTGCCTCAACTGGAAGGGTCTGCTTAGAGTCCTGAATGGAGGTGAGGGAGAAGGTAAATGAGCAGATATAGCACTTCTGCCACTTTCAGGGATAAATGCCAGGACTGAGATTAGTGGTGAGGGATGAATGGACAGGGCAATCATAGAGGGAACGATCCTTGCAAAAAGCAGAGAGTGGGTGATAAGGTTTGGTGGTAGGGTCCCGTTGAAGATGGCGGAAGTTGCTGGGAATGATGTGTTGGATATGGAGGCTCATAGGATGGTAGGTAAGTGAGGACAAGAGAAACTCTATCCCTGATAAAGTGGCAGGAAGATGGCGTGAGTGTGGATGTCCAGGTAAAGGAGGAAATGCGGCTGAGGGCAGCATAAATAATGGAGGAAGGGAAACCCTGTTCTTTGAGCAAAGAGAATATCCCCAGACCAAGGAAAGACTCATCCTGGGAACAGATGCAGTGGTAATGAAGGAACTAAGAAAATGGAAAAGGATTTTTACAGGAGACAGGGTAGGAAGAGTTATAGTCAAGATAGCCACCAGAATTGGTAGGTTTACAAAAAATATCGGTAGACAGTTTTTGTTGCAGAGATTGAGGCAAACAGATTGAGAAAGGGAAGAGAGATGTCAGAAACACATGAAGCAGCACCAATCCAGTCATCATTGTAGCACAGAAAGAGTTGGAGAGCGTTACCAGGAAAGCATGTTGTATAGACTGTTCTTGGTAACCCACACTTTTTCCTCTTCTCACTGGCCTATCACCTCTCCCTGATGCCCCTCCTCCCTCCCTTTCTCCCATGGCCCACTCTCCACTCCTATCAGATTCCTTCTTCTCCAGTACTTTACCTTTTCCACCTATCACTTCCTCGTTTCTTACTTCATCCGCCCTTCCCCCACCCACCTGGCTTCATCCAGCTTGTACTTCCTCCCCTACCCTACATCCATTTTCCGCATCTTCTCCCTTCCTTTCCAGTCCTGATGAAGAGACTCAGCCTGTCTGCCTGAAGCAACTGGTTTTAACCCTCCTTTGCCCCTTCTTCGGTCACACGTGAAAGCAAGGAGCTGGATTTGGTTGTCAGAGTCTATTTGAGACGCACGCCACTGAGAGTAATTAATAGACAGTGGGAGCTCATCCCCAGCACCTTCCTGGGCTAGGCCAACCTAAGGAACTTCAATCGAGTTCATTGTTAATAGTATATTGTCTTAATAGTGTAATCACTTTAATAGTGCAATAGAATTACACAGAACATAGAACAGTACTACACTGGAACAGGCCCTTTACTCCACAGTGTTGTGCTAAACTAACTAAAGTAACTATATCTAATTACACTAATCCCTTTCTGCCTGCACATGGTCCACCTCTCTGCATTTCCTTCATATTCATATACCTCTTAAACGCCTCTATTATACTTGCTGCCATCTCTACCACTGGTGGTGCATTCTCAGCATTCACCACTCTCTTGAGTAAAGTAACTCATCCCGTACTTCTCCTTTGAACTTTACCCGTCTCACTTTAAATACATGCCGTTTATTTACTAATAAACGAGTGTTAGACATTTTGATCTATGCCTGTCATAATCTTATAAAATCTATCAATTCTCCTTTCACCCTCTGCCATTCCAGAGAGAACTACCTTAGCTTGTCCAATCCCTCCTTAAGCACCTGCGCTCTAATCCAGGCAGCAAATTGGTAAGCCTCTTCTGCACCCTCTCCAAAGCCTCCACAGCCTTCCTATAATGAGGTGGCCAGAAATGAAAACAATACCCCAGAGTTTTACAAAGTTACAACTTCGTAATTCTTGAACTCATTGTCTTGGTTAATGCAGGTTAACATGCTATATGCCTTGTTTATCAGCCTATCAGCTTGTATGACCATTTTCAGGGAGCTGTGGGCTTGGACCTCAGGATCCCTCTGTATATCAGATTTTTCATCATGGTCAGTTATATATCACAAACTGCAGAGATCTCTGGACGGATCCCTGTGGAACAGCACTAGTCACTGGTAGTCACAGACCTCCAACCAGAGTACTACCCTCCGTCTTCTATGTGCAAGACAAATCTAAACCCAAATGACCAAGTCACCATAGATCCCATGTGTATCATAAAAACATAGAAAATAGGTGCAGGAGTAGGCCATTCGGCCCTTCGAGCCTGCACCGCCATTCAGTACGATCATGGCTGATCATCCAACTCAGAACCCTGTACCTGCCTTCTCTCCATACCCCCTGATCCCTTTAGCCACAAGGCCCTTATCTAACTCGCTCTTAAATATAGTCAATGAACTGGCCTCAACTGTTTCCTGTGGCAGAGAATTCCACAGATTCACCACTCTCTGTGTGAAGAAGTTTTTTCTCATCTCAGTCCTAAAAGGCTTCCCTTTTATCCTTAAACTGTGACCCCTCGTTCTGGACTTCTCCAACATCGGGAACAATCTTCCTGCATCTAGCCTGTCTGATCTGCTTAGAATTTTATATGTTTCAATCAGATCCCCCCTCAATCTTCTAAATTCCAGAGAGTATAAGCCTAGTCGATCCAGTCTTTCATCATATGAAAATACTGCCATTCCAGGAATCAATCTGGTGAACCTTCTTTGTACCCCCTCTATGGCAAGAATGTCTTTCCTCAGATTAGAGGACCAAAACTGCACACAATACTCTAGGTGTGGTCTCACCAAGGCCTTGTACAACTGCAGTAGTACCTCCCTGCTCCTGTTCTTGAATCCTCTTGCTATGAATGCCAGCATACCATTCGCCTTTTTCACCGCCTGCTGTACCTGCATGCCCACTTTCAATGACAGGTGTACAATGACACCCAGGTCTCGTTGCACCTCCCCTTTTCCTAACTGGCCACCATTCAGATAATAATCTGTTTTCCTGTTCTTGCCACCAAAATGGATAACCTCACATTTATCCACATCAAATTGCATCTGCCATGAATTTGCCCACTCACCTAACCTATCCAAGTCACCCTGCATCCTCTTAGCATCCTCCACACAGCTAACACTGCCGCCCAGCTTCGTGTCATCCGCAAACTTGGAGATGGCTGCATTTAATTCCCTTGTCTAAGTCATTAATATATATTGTAAACAACTGGGGTCCCAGCACTGAGCCTTGTGGTACCCCACTAGTTACTACCTGCCATTCTGAAAAGGTCCTGTTTATTCCCACTCTTTGCTTCCTGTCTGCCAACCAATTCTCTATCCACATCAATACCATACCCCCAATACCGTGTGCTTTAAGTTTGCACACTAATCTCCAGTGTGGGACCTTGTCAAAAGCCTTTTGAAAATCCAAACATACCACATCCACTGGTTCTCCCCATCCACTCTACTAGTTACATCCTCAAAAAATTTTATGAGATTCGTCAGACATGATTTTCCTTTCACAAATCCATGCTGACTTTGTCCGATGATTTCACTGCTTTCCAAATGTGCTGTTAACACATCTTTGATAACTGACTCCAGCAGTTTCCCCACCACCGATGTCAGGCTTACAGGTCTATAATTCCCCGGTTTCTCTCTCCCTCCTTTTTTAAAAAGCGGGGTTACATTGGCCACCCTCCAACCCTCAGGAACTAATCCAGAATCTAAAGAGTTTTGAAAAATTATCACTAATGCATCCACTATTTCTTGGGCTACTTCCTTAAGCACTCTGGGATGCAGACCATCTGGCCCTGGGGATTTATCTGCCTTCAATTCCTTCAATTTACCTAACACCACTTCCCCACTAACATGTATTTCCCTTAGTTCATGAGGGACCTTGTCAGATGCTTCAATAAAATCCATGTAGACAACATCCACTGTTTTGTCTTCATCAACCGTCTTTGTTACCTCCTTAAAAAAACTCAATCATGTTAGTAAGGCCTGGCCTGCCCTACACAAGGCCATGCTGATAGTCCCTATTTAGGGCCTGCTTTTATGTTAAGGCCCACCTGGACAAAAAAGACACGTACGTTTGAATGCTGTTCATGGACTTCATTTCAGCATTCAACACAATCATTCCTCAGAAACTGATTGGGAATCTGAGCCTCCTGGGCCTGAACATCTCCCTCTGCAAATGGATTCTAGACTTCCTGACTGAGAGACCTCAGTCAGTCCAAATTGGTAGCAGCATCTCCAACACCATTACACTGAGCACGGGGGCCCCCCAGGGCTTAGTCCACTGCTGTTCACTCTGCTGACCCACGACTGTGCTACAACACTCAGCTCGAACCACATCATCAAGTTCGCCGATGACAAGACCGTGGTGGGTCTCATCAACAAGAATGAAGAGTCAGCATACAGAGAGGAGGTGCAGCGGCTAACGGACTGGTGCAGAGCCAACAACCTGTCTCTGAATGTGAACAAAACAAAAGAGATGGTTGTTGACCAGGAGGACACGGAACGACCACTCTCCGCTGAACATCGACGACTCCTCTGTAGAGATCGTTAAGAGCACCAAATTTCTTGGTGTTCACCTGGCAGAGAATCTCACCTGGTCCCTCAACACCAGCTCCACAGCAAAGAAAGCCCAGCAGCATCTCTACTTTCTGCGAAGGCTGAGAAAAGTCCATCTCCCACACCCCCCCACCCTCACCACATTCTACAGAGGTTGTATTGAGAGCATCCTGAGCAGCTGCATCATGGCCTGGTTCGGAAATTGTACCATCTCAGATCGCAAGACCCTGCAGCGGACAGTGAGGTCAGCTGAGAAAATCATCGGGGTCTCTCTTCCTGCCATCACAGACATTTATACCACATGCTGCATCCGCAAAGCAAACAACATTATGAAGGACCCCACACACCCCTCATATAAACTCTTCTCCCTCCTGCCATCTGGAAAAAAGGCACTGAAGCATTTGGGCTCTCACGACCAGACTATGTAACAGTTTCTTCCCCCAAGCCATCAGACTCCTCAATACCCAGAGCCTGGCTTGACACCAACCTACTATACCCTCTACTGTGCCTATTGTCTTGTTTATTATTTATTATTATTTATTGTAGTGCCTGCACTGTTTTGTGCACTTTATGCAGTCCTGGATAGGTCTGTAGTCTAGTGTAGTTTTTCTGTTTTTTTCAAACGTAGTTTTGTGTAGTTTTTGTATTGTTTCATGTAGCACCATGGTCCTGGAAAATGTTGTCTCATTTTTACTATGTTCTGTACCAGCAGTTATGGTTGAAATGACAATAAAAAGTGACTTGACTTGATCTTTGGACTTACTCATTTTTAAAAAACTTTTTCTCTTTTATTGATGACTATAAACCCAAATTCTGTTATGGATGGCTTTTAAACACAATTCCAAGTCCAGAGTGATATAACCTTGCTACTTCTAATGGTGACTGCTGCCAAGTTTACTTCTGTTGCTAATTATAGTGAACCCTACTTCTGTAAATGGCTGCCATTACATTTATTTCTGTTAAAGACACTGTAATCTCTATTTGTGTCATATATTCGGTAAATACTTGGACAACTATAAACTACATCCATCACAGCATTCCATAAATTGCAGAATGGAATTGTCTCGACTCATTCTCCTGCATGTACTAACTGCTGATACATGTTAGGATACAATACAACGTGTGCTGACAGCCCTTTACAAAGGCGCTTTTTTCTGTGAAACAGACATGTTTGTCATAAAATATGTTTTTTTCAGTCCTCAGAACTTGTTTTAGGTCTGTGAATCACTCTTGTATTCCTGAAAATGTGGTTTAAGATTTAGAAAATCTGCTTGCTCACAATATAAAACGGTCACCAATATTAGAAGGTATTGTGTGGATATTTGGTCAAGGCTTAATTTCCTTTTTGAAAAACAGTAAGGGATATGATTTTATGGTTGGAATTGCTAGACTAATATCACACACATGCTGGGTTAATTTACTGGCACTCATGTAGTATATATCACACAGGCTTGCTAAAGTTCTACTTATTTCAGAATCAAAATCAGAATCGGAATCAAGTTTAATATCTCTGGCATATGTCATGAAATTTGTTGTTATGTGGTAGCAGTACTATGCAATACATAATTAAAAACAGTAAATTACAATAAGTAAGTGTGTGTGTGTGTGTAATTTTCTTTTTAAAGAAGTTAAGTAGTGTAAAAAGAGGGAATAAAAGTAGTGAGGTAGTGTAGTGTGGGTTCAATGTCCATTCAAAAATCTGATGGCAGAAGGGAAGAAGCTATTCCTGAATCATTGATTGTGTGCCTTCAGGCTTCTGTACCTCTTCCCTAATGGTAGCAATGAGAAGAGGGCATAACCAGGGTGAAATGGGCCCTTAACGATGGATGCTGCCTTTTTGAGGCATTGCTCTTTGAAGACGCCATGGATGCTGGGGAAGCTGGTGTCCATGATGGAGCTGACTTGAATTCTTAACTTTCTGCAGCATTTTCTGATCCTGTGCAGTGACCACCCCATCCGCCCGATACTAGACAGTGATGCAGCCACTTATAATGCTCCCCACAGTACATCTGTAGAAATTTTCGCTTATCTTTGGTGACATACCAAATATCCACAAACTCCTAATGAAATATAATTGCTGTGGTGCCTTCTTTGGCACTCCGTTGATTTGTGGGGCCTGAGATCGATCCTCAGAGATGTTGACACCCAGGAACTTGAAATTGCTCTCCCTTTTCACTTCTGATCCATCTATGAGGATTGGTGTGTGTGTCCTTGTCCACAATCAATTCTTTGGTTTCATTGATGCAAGGTTGTTGTTGTGACACCTCTCAACCAGCCGCTCTATCTCTCTAATTTACGCCTTTTCGTCACCATCTGAAATCCTGCCAACAATAGTTGTATTGCCAGCAATTTTTAGATGGTATTTGAGCTGTTCCTAGCCACACAGTTATGGGTGTACAGAGAGTGGAGCAATCGGCTAAGCAGGCATTCTTGAGGTGCACCAATGTTGATTATCAATAAGGTGGAGATGTTATTTCCAATCTGCACAGACTGTGGTTTTCTGGTGAGGAAGTTGAGGATCCAGTTGCAGAGGGAGGTACGGAGGCTCATGTTTTGGAGCTTTTCGATCAGAGCTGTAGGAGTGATTCTGTTAAACGCTGAACTGTAGTTGATAAACAGCAGCCTTATATAAGTATTGTATTGTTCAGGTGGTCCAAGACCACATGAAGAGCCAATGAGATCACATCCACTGTAGACCTACTGATGTGACAGACACATTGCAGTGGGTCCAGGTCCTTGCTTAGACATAACCAACCTTCAGAGTACTTAATCATTGTACATGTGAGTGCTACTGGATGATAGTCATTAAGGTAGGTCATCCTGCTCTTCTTGGGCACTGGTATGATTATTGCACTCTTGAAATAGATGGAACTTCCAAATGTAGCAATGAGAGATTGAAAATGTCTTTGAACACATCCACCGGTTGGTTGGCAGAGTTTTTCAGAGCCCTACCAGGAACACTTTTGGGGCCTGTCAACTTGCGAGGGTTCACCTTTTTGAAAGACGTTCTGATGTCAGCCTCCGAGACAGAGATCATAGAGTCACCAGATGCTGCAGGGATCTTCATAGCTGTAGTTTTACTCTCTCTTTCAAAGCATGCATAAAAAAAATTAAGCTAATCTGGAAGTGAAGCATCACAGCTATTCATGATATTAGGACTCGCTTTGTAGGAAGTAATGGCCTGCAAACCCTGCCAGAGACGATGTGCATCTGATTCCATCTCTAACCTCAATTGGAATTATTCTTTAGCACCACAAGGAGTTAATCATAAAGCATACTCCACCTCCTCTGCCTTTGAAAGACTCAGCAGTCCTATCTTAATGGTGACTCATGAAACCAACAAGCTGTATCACTGTGTCCAGAATAGCAGCAGTAACCAAGTTTCTGTGAAACAAAAAAAAACACAACAGTCTCTGATGTCCCACTGGTACAGCAACCTTGCTCTGAGGTTTTCAATTTTTTTTCCAGCAGAATAGACAGTATTGAAAGTCAGAGCCCTCTTCTCCTTGGATGAACTTTTAAACCAGTGGAGCATCCTTTCTTCCACTGTCTTATCTGTCTTCCACTGTCTTATCTGTCTTCCACTGTCTGCACTTGGAACCGGAGATTCGAGATCTGAGATTCGTCGACTTTGAGTAGTGATGGAATTTTTAAATACCTTAAAATTATATCATTTACTATTTTAGCCATGTCTGTAGCTGTGGATTTCAGCTGTAGCAGACTGAAATGGGAATATTTGAAAATTTCCATTGGAGCTGCTCATACGAGTTGCCTCCTTAATGGTGCCAACGAATCTTTAAAGAAAACTTTCCCTAACTATATGCTTTGATAGCTTAAGTAAAATTCAATCCTACTGATGGTTAAAAAAAACTTTATTAAATGAGTATAATTGGGGTTTTGTTTACTGGTGGCTGTAGCAAATGACCTGTTGATGGCAAGAGAGAGCAATTACAGTGAATCCATACACATTAATCTCCAAAGTCACATTGAACAGTTGGTGCTTTGTTTACAAGAATTACTGAGCATTTACGTATCTCTTTAGAAAATTGATCTGTAAAACAATTTATGTTGTGCTCTTTTATTCTGAAACAAACTCACTTTGACATTGTGTTTGAAGCCAAGTGTATCACTTTGGTCATTTAAAAAAAAATAATACCTTGCCAGCAATTAACATTGTTAAATATTGTAGGATCCTCAAAATGATCCACATAATATCATTAGATGAGAATTTAATTCGAATTATAGAAATAGCACAATTGAAAATAGTTAACTTTGAGATGCAATTTCTTCAATTTAAACTATTTTAACCATTATTTCACTGCATTGCCTAATATAGTGTGCAACACACAGGGAATAACCATGGATGAGATAGTGCCAGATTTCATTATTGAACTGAGCATAGCTACATTTGGTTGAATAGCACCTGGTGTAGTCAGCGTGATATAAACTTAACACAGATAGATAGCATCATTTGTAGCTTCTAATGTATTATGTGTCAATGCTGAATAATTGTCAAGTAAGTTGCATATTGATGTATGTCATTCACTTTTGTGTACAGGTAGAGGGCAGCATTGCAACTGAGTACTTCTTTTTTTCGCAGTTCAGTGTCCATAATAAACAACTTGAAAATTGACGAATATACCCTTCTTGGGCTTCCAGCCGGGTACAAGTATTAATTATAACTCATGTTTTGATGACAAACTCTGCCATCTTCTTCAGGAATGATGCCTGGGTATGTCTAATCCAATGGTATTTATAGCCCCATAGTCCAACCCTCCTGATTGGTTATTTCTCATCCAATCAGATTTCCGCTCTCCCATCTTGTTTACAATTGAATTCCAGTTCTTACTTCGAGCGAGACCTTCATCTTTGTTAAAATTCCTTGTAAAAGTTCATAAAACTATAAGACATAGGAGCAGAATTAGGCCATTTGGCCCATCAAATCTGCTCCGCCATTCAGTTGTAGCTGATGCTTTTTTTTCCCTCCTCAGCCTTCTCCCTTTAACCTTTGATGCCGTGTTCAGTCAAGAACTTGTCAAGCTCTGCCTGTGGTAACAAATTCCACAAATTCACCACCCTCTGGCTAATGAAATTTCTCTGCATCTCTGTTTTAAATGGACGCCCCTCTATCCCGAGGTTGTGCCCACTTTTCCTATACTCCCTCACCATGGGAAACATCCTTTCCACATCTACTCTGTCTAGGCCTTCCAACATTTGAAAGTAGTCAATAAGATCCCTCCTCATCCTTCTAAATTCCAGTGAGTACAGACCAGAGCTATCAAATGTCCTTCATATGATAACCCTTTAATTCCCAGAATCATCCTTGAGAACCTCCTCTGAACCTTCTCCAATGTCAGCACATCTTTTCTTAGATGAGGAGCCCAAAACTATTCACAATTGCCAAGGTGAGGCCTCACCAGTGCCTTATAAAGCCTCAACATCATATCCCTCCCCATGTATTCAAGACCTCTTGAAATGAATGCAAACATTGCGTATGTCTTCCTCATCACTGACTCAACCTGCGAGTTAACCTTTGGAGTGCTCTGCAAAAGGACTCCCAACTTCCTTTGCATCTCAGATGTTTGGATTTTCTCCCCACTTAGAAAAATAGTCTGCACATTTATTTCCACTACCAAAGTGCATAACCATGCATTTTCCAATATTGTATTACATTTGCACTTCCTTGCCCATTCTCCTAATCGGTCTAAGTCTTTCTGCAGACTACCTATTTCCTCAACACTACTTGCCCCTCCACCAATCCCTGTAACATCTGCAAATTTGGCAATAAAGCCACCTATTCCATCATCTGTATCATTGATGTACAGCATAAAAAGAAGTCATCATCATTTTAAACACGTCAAGTGGATCATCCCTCAATTTACTCAACTTGTATCATTGTATACATACATTTGCCAGAGCTTTGCCTTATACCCCTCTGCCTCATACTACCCTCATTCACATAACTAATTGTAGTTTCTGTCTTTGGAACGGAAATATGCCCCAACACTGGGATGGCAGGAGTCAAATCCTGGTCAGAATGTATATCTGGTTTTATCTAAATCAAAAGCTTGAAATCTAAATTTTGCTCATCTTAAGTTCAACTAAATTTTGTAAGGAGTCTATTGACATTAGATCTTTTAATAACACTAGCAAGTAGCCAAACACTTCCCTTAAGATTTGTCCTGAGGCATCTAACTGATGGTTCTTTTGATTTTTTGCAGCGGAGGCTCCATATCAGTGGATGGAGTACAGATCCTCTCTGTCAAATTGCAATACTTTGCACTCATTTACACTTGAGCATACAAGTATGTAAATCTTGATGTCAAATGTAAACTTGAATAAGAAATCATCAAAGTCAGTCGAACATATGAGAAAAGATAAGAGCCCAGAGTCCATCCCTTGAGAATGCTACCTGTCAGATTCCATCAATCAGAGGTTGTCCTCATTATTACCACTCTCTGCCTGTTTTGTCCCAACCAATTATCCACTTATGTCAGAAGATTACCTCCAATTCTCTGCTTTTCCAGTTTTGTTAATAATCTCTCATGCAGATCCTAACCAAATACTTTTCACTGCACTGTAAGTAACATCCATAGGCACTGTTAATCATCCAAGTAAACTGCTTATTAAAAATTTAACTAGATTTGTCATAAATTACTTACCCATTATATATCCATACTGATTCTTTAATTAGCTGGTCTTTGTTTTGTTGCTCAGTAATTCAGCCTTTGAAGCAGCAATTGAGTGGGGGTCCATTTTGCCTCTTACTGCAGAGAAATTTCTTTAGCCAAAGGGTGGTGAATTTGTTGCCACATGCAGTTGTGGAGGCTAGGTCATTGGGTGTATTTAAGGCAGAGGTTGATAGGTTCTTGATTAGACATGGCATCAAAAGTTACGGGGAGAAGACCAGGAACTGGGGTTGAGGAGGAGAAGAAAAAAGAGCAGCCATGATTGAGTGGTGGAGCAGCCTCGATGGGCCAGATGGCCTAATTCTGCTCCTATGTCTTCTTACTAAATGAAAATAGAAACTATTGGTGCTAGAAACTTTGAAACTTATTTCACAAATACAAACTCGCATTTTTCTTTAATTAGTTTGAAAATAAATTAGCAGCAAAAGGAACTAAAATATTCTTCTATAATATAGAACTTGCATTCGTTTAGCACCTTTTACTTTCTCACAATTTCTGTTTGCATTTTGTAAACAATTTATTACTAATACTGTGTGGTTGATGTTGTTGCATGTAATTGGTACAAAGTAGGGAATCACCAGCAGCAATGAGAGAATAAAAAAGCTACTGGTCCATTATCCTGCTTTTATTCAATAATATTTCATGAAAGACCTCACAAATGATATTTAAGAGAGAATTTCTCCAATCTTCCTTTAAAATCTACAAAATTGGAGATCAGGGAGCCTGCATTACCGTGGGAGCAATAATGCTAACGACAGGAATTCTGCAGATGCTGGAAATTCAAGCAACACACATAAAAGTTGCTGGTGAACGCAGCAGGCCAGGCAGCATCTCTAGGAAGAGGTACAGTCGATGTTTCAGGCCGAGACCCTTCGTCAGGACTAACTGTCAGGACTAAGTGAAGGAAGAGTTAGTGAGAGATTCGAAAGTGGGAGGGGGCACTAATGCTACTGACTTTAATTCACTGGGAAAGTTTGTTGCCATGCAACCTGTAATTTCATCACAAGAAATCACAAGGTCACTTTTCATGCCCTGCCACTGCTTCTTGTGCACTTCCTCCAATGTGTTCTGTTGTTAGTACAGTATCAATTCTGCCAAGTTGGTAGGTATCAGTCAATCACTGGAGTTTTTTTACACAAGTTCAGACCATTTTGGGGCAAACCACTCTTTCTCTCATTTTATCACCTTTCATCATTTCCTGGTATATCTTTTGTTTACATAGGAATGAATGCAGTATTGAAGGAAAGAATCATTTTACAAGCTTCATTTCCCTGCTGTTCCTGAGGATATTCCAAGTCACAACTAAAGTTCTTTTATTTCCTATTCATAGCTAGTTCAACCCTGTTTCCAATTTCACGTCACTGTGATAGATAAATATTTTAACAGTATGTTCTCAAACAATAACAAATTTCTTTAAACTCTCTCTCATGTCTTTCTGAAACTCTTGCTGGTGTGTGGATCAATGGGTTCCAGCACATCTGTCCTTGACAATACTCATGTTCAGAACTCGAATCAGTACTCTAGCTGGAGCCTAATCAGTGATTCATAAATACTTCGGTTACTTCCTTTGTTTTTATACTCCATGCCACTTTTATAAGATCCAGGTTCCTTGTTTGCTCCTGCCATACATTTAGTGAGTTGGTAATCTAGTTAGTGACTGGCATTGATCTGGGAAGAATTCTCTGGAGGATCCACAATGTTGTAATGGTACTTCAATCAAGTTTGATTTTAAACATCAAACATCACAGGATGCTGCATTATGAAACTTCTGTAGTGAAAGTAGAAGCACTAATTGCTTCTTATTGTATAAGAAATGAAGAGTATCCAGGGTATTTTGTTCCAATAGAAAATACAGAATAGATTTTATATTGACTATGAGGCCAGTACTCTGCTGGAGATTATCATCTGCTCAATAAAGGTGACTCCTGCATTATGGCTATTTTGATTATGGAAATTTGCTGTTAAAGTATATGCAAATCATAACTCAAAAATTGAGATGCAAAGCAAAATTTGCTCTTAAAGATTTATGTGAAAGAATAAGTAAACACAAAATTATTTTTTATAAACTTGTGTTTCTTGATGCATATGCAGATAGAAAATAGCAATATAGAGAATTATGCAGGAACATAATGTGGGGATCGTATTATTAAAATAAGCTCACACCTCTGGTTTTAATGCATTCATAATTTGGCAGATGATCCTACCTGTCAGATTACTGAAGTTGGATGAAGAAGTAAAATTAAGTCACAGTTCCCATTTTTAATCATTTTTGAAAATGGAGTCGTTCTGTTGCATTTCATCAGTCAATTGTCCTTATCTCTGTCCAGCTGTCCTGTGGTTCTGCTGATGAGCTCCCCCCCCCCGCCCCATCCAGTGTCACTAAGATATTCTCCTATCCTATCTCTTGTCCCATGTTTATCTTTATTCTCCTATATGTAAGTCTGCGTCACATTTAGTCTCACCTTACCGATTCCAGTCCCATTTTTATCTCTTATGTCCTGTTTGCATTCCTACATTTGTAAGTGTATCCTGGGTCGTGGTGAATTGTAAACAGAAGAGATTCTGCAAATGCTGGATATCTGGAGCAGCACACACAAAATGCTGGAGGAACTCAGCGGCTCAGGTAGTATCTATGGAAATGAATAAATGCATCTGTGTAGCTCGACTTCATTCAGCCCCCTTGATATAGTCCCTACTCACCTCCAGTCATGGCACTTCACATGATCTCAATCTCCTCAACAACTTTCAGTTCCCTGGCCTTAACTGCCCAATTTTCACCGTGGATGTCCAGTCCCAGTACACTTCTATCTCCATCTAGAAGGCCTTCACTTCTTTCTCAGCAAAAGACCCAACCAGTTTCCCTCCATCAACACCTTCCTCTGTCTGCAGGATTTGCTCCTCACCCTCAACAATTTCTACTTTAGCCCTGCCCACTTTCTTCAAACTCAGGGGGTAGCCATGGGCATCCGTATGAGCCCCAGCTAGGACTGCCTTTTTGTTGGTTCCATGCCTTCCTTGTTAATGCTCCTTAACTCCTCCTGTGCTATATTGATGGCTGCAGTGGTGCTGCTTCCTACACCCATGCTGAGCTTGTCAACTTCACTGAATTTGCCTCGAACTTCAGCTCTGCCCTTAAATTCACTTGCTCCATTTTGATACCTCTCTCCTCTTTCATGATATTTCTGTCCCTATCTCTGGAGACAAACACTCTACTAATATCTTTTATAAACCCATTGATACCCACAGCTATCTTGACTATACCTTTTCCCTCTTCTGTATAAGTGTGTTCACTTTTCTTAGTTCCTTGTCTCCATCACATCTGTTCCCAGGATGAGGCTTTCCTTTACAGGATATCAGAGATGTCCTCCTTCAAAGAATGGGGTTTCCCTTCCTCCACCATTGATACTACCCGCACCTGCATCACCTCCATTTCCTGACCATCCACATTCACCCCATCTTCTCAATGCCTTAACAAGGATAGACCTCTTCTTTTCCTCACTTACCAACCCAAAAGCCTCCAAATCCAACACATCATTCTCTGCAACTTCGGCCATTTTCAATGGGTTTCTACCACCAAATACATCTTTGCCTCCCCTCACCCCCACCACTCTCCATTTCCCGCAGGGGTTACTCACTCTATGATTCCTTTGTCCATTCATCCACCACCACTAATCTCCTTCCCGAAACATATCCCTGCAAGCAACAGAAATACTATACTTGCCCATTTACCTCCACCCTTACCTCCAACCAGGGTCCCAAGCAGAACTTCCAGTTGAGGCAACACTTCACCTGCAAATCTGCTGGGACTCTCTATTGTATCCAGTGCTCCTGATGTGGCCTCCTCTACGTTGGTGGCACCTGACATAAATTGGGAACCACTTCGTTGAGCACCTCAGCTTCATCTGCCACAAGCAAATTTCCAAGTGGCTAACCATATTATTTCCTATCTCCATTCCCGCTCCAACATGTTGGTCCATGTCTCCTCTTTTGCCATGATGAGGCCACACTCAAGATGGAGGAGCAACACCTCATATTCCATATAGGTAGCCTTCAGCCTAATGGCATTAACATTGATTTCTCCTCCCAGTAATTCTTCTCCCTCCCCCTTCCCTCTTCTTCTGTGTCCTACACTGGCATCTTAGCTCTACTCCTCACCTGACTATCACCTCCCCCTGCTGCTCCTCTTTTTTTTCCTTTTCTCCCACAGTCCACTCTCCTCTCCTATCAAATTCATTCTTCTCCAGCCCTTTACTTTTCCCACTTACCTGGCTTCACCTATCATCTACTAGCTCGTCGTCCTTCCCTTCACCCCTCCTTTTTATTCTGATGTTTTCCCCGCTTCTTCCAGTCGTGAAAAAGGATCTCAACCCAAAATGTCTACTGTGTATTCACTTCAATAAATGATGCCTGACCTGCGTTCCTCCAGCATTTTGTGTGCGTGTTGTTTATGGTAAATTTACTGCCAAATGCCTCTGTTCTTTCCCTTTTCCCATTTTCTGCCACATACTTACCTGCATCTCTTGTCTTTTAAATCAAATTTATCCTCAACTATTGCCTGCTGCTGTAAATGTTCTTCTCTGCCTGTCTCCTGCCTCATACTTATCCTCATTTTCTGTTTATTCTCCTTTCTCCTGCTTCAAATTTATCTACATCTCCTATCTCTTGATCAGATTTATCTACAATTCCTGTCTCATGCAATGCATTCAGTCTGTTTTACAGTCTACTATCCAATGTTTATCCTGAACCTGTTTTCTGCCCTCCATTCATCTTCATTTCCTCACAATCCCTACTCCATTTTATCCTCCTGGCCCAGATGTGTACTTCAATTTCCTGGGCATTAAAAGGCAATGGGAGCAAGTGTTGGGATAAATACAGATGGCTCCACTGGTTCCAATGGACACAGTGGGCTGCTTGCATGCCACATAAATGTATGTCTGTACATCAGCAGCTTCGCACCTATCCTCCTATCATCGAATCATAGAGTACACTTCAGCGCTCTTAAATGCTGTCAACAATTCTGCTTCAACCACTCTTTCAAGCATTGCATTCCTATGGCTGAAGAAGGTCTTCTGTATGTCCCTTCTGTATTTTTTATCCTTTATCCTAAGTTTATGTCTTCTAGTTACATCTGCTTCAGCTCAGTAGTCTCTCCAATCTATGCTCCTCATAATTTTAAAGACTTCAGTCATATCCCTCTTAATTTAAACTTGAGATTCTGCAGATGCTGTAAATCCAGAGTGGCGCATACAAAATGCTGGAGCAACTCAGCAAGTCAGGCAGCATCTATGCAAAGGAGAAAGTTGACATTTTGGACAGAGATCCTGCCAAGAAAGGCTGAGAATTAAAAAAAAACTTAATTCAGTGAAGCAGGACCAAAGTATTGAAAAGAAAAGGGAAAGTAGAATACTGTACAAGACTCTAATTAGATTCATAAAAATAGACTGTCAATGCTTCGGAGGCTGTATTAAAAAATAACTCAAGTTCTTTTAACAACCTCTTATAAGACACCTGCATTGAGTTTTTCTTAAATTGGTTTCTTAAAAGAAGAGAGAAGGGGGAGGAGGAAGTTTGCCAGAAGTTAGAGAAATCGATTTTCATGCCATCAGGTTGGAGGCTATGCAGATGGATTATGAGCTGTTTCTCCTCCAGTCTGAGAGTTACCTCATCATGGCACTACAGGAGGCCATTGAACCAACAACTCAGAAAGGGAATGGGGATTTGAATTACAAACATCAGCCACTAGGAAATCATAAATGTTGCAGATAGAACAGCAGTGCTCCACAAAGTGGTTCCCCAACCTACGTCGAGTCTCACCAATGTAGAGCACTGATTCATCAGCCAAGGGAGAATGGAAGGTGATAATCCAGAGGAAATCTCTTTCTATATGGATGACATGATATCAACAGATCTTTTGGAGGTTGGAATCAATAGTGAAGTCTTCCAGGGCTATTCCCTCCCAACTGTTGGAATAGTTTAGCCCATTGTCTTTAAGGTAATACTCTAAGCACCACACAAAATGCTGGAGGAACTCAGTAGGTCAGGCAGTATCTATACAGGGAAATGTATGATCAACTTTTCAGGTTGAGACCCTCCATCTGAATTGAAAGATAGAGGGGATATAACCAGTATAAAAAGGTAGAGGAAAGGCCTGTAGCAATAGCTCTATCTAAATCAGTTGATAGATGGAAGTTTGATTATATCAGTCTGTTACATCATACACTAAAACATCTCTCCCTGGGCTCGGCTTGGTCTGTCCAAATTTAATCTCCCAGTTGATATCAGCTAGTCTGACGCCTCTATTGATTTTATGTTTTTCTGTAGTGGTTTGGTTATAACAGTGTGGCTTGCTGAGCCGTGAAAACTAGCAATTAAGAGTCAACCACAATGTGATGGGTCCCACTTGGGAAGGATTGTAGGTTTCCTCCCTTGAAGGACATTGGTGAAGCAGATGTGTTTTATTACCATCAGTCTTTTAGTGTTAGCAACATTAAGACCAGAGGGTTTTTTTTTAAAATTCCAGGTAATTAAACTAAATATAAATTCCACAACTACCACAGTGGGATTTGAACTTGTGCTAATTTCCTGTGTCCTGACCTAATTTTCTTGTCATTTGCCCCATATTTGTCCCTCAGCCATGAATGCAAGTAAGCAGACAACTTTCTTATTTAACTCATTGCTATTGGTGGGACTTTCCTAATGTGTTCTGATTTCTGCTTATCTGCATCAGTGATATTATATCCAAATAATTAATTGGTTTGTATATCCTGATGGGGGGGCTGCATATTCTTTCCTTCATTTTGTAATTTGACTGCAATAATTTTAGTGTTAATTTGTAAGCAGCAGGGTTAATGACAGAAGACATTTGCATTTATGCAATACCTTTTGGGACCTTAGGAGACACAAATGCTGTAGAGAGAGTGAAGTGGATTGACACAGCAGGTAGTGCTGCTGCCTGGCAATTCAGGTTCCAAAATGATCCAGCCAACCTGGTTCAATGTAGTGAAGGTCAGTTTATGAATACCAGTCTCTAGAGTGGATTTCGAATATGTGAAATTCAAGCTTCAGTGAAATTGCCGTAAATAAACAAAGACTCATATTGTTATGTTTGACATTGCAACAGAGAATTCTGTAAATCCTCAGCAGGTCAGGTGGCATCTGTGGACAGAGGAACAGGGTTAATGGTTCAGGTTGATGAACTTTTCTGAAAATTGAAATTTTAATGTTGTTTTTCTATTGCAGATACTGCATTACATTTTGAGTATTTCCAGTATTTAATTTCAAATATCTAACATCTGTAGTCTTTAGCTGAAAGTCTATTACATTGAGAGCTATTTGAATTAACATATTTAAATGATGAAATAGTGAATCAATGAATTTAAGCTAAATATTTAATGGAAATATTTTTTAAAAAGACTAATTTTAATGATGCTCTTTTCATATTCCGTCTATTTTATTAGATAAACCATTATAAATAACTAAAATCCATAATAATCTCAAAATTAAAAATCATTATTTGCATAGTTGGAACAGACTAATTCCAGGATTCATTTATCTTTGTTTTTCAATTATAATCAGAAACAAGAACAAAGTGAGCTGCATTGAAAAGAATTGGAGACCAGTAAAAGGGAATTAATCGAGTACATGCAACAAGCTGGCTAATGTTTTGTTTAACAAATAGATACTGTAAAACTAATTTGCAGGGTGAATAGTTTGGTGGCCATCACTCCTAAATAATTCAAGTTTCCCATAAAGTGGAGATTTTCTAACCATAATGACTGGACTTGAATTTGCATCACATTTGCTACTTTTTTCTTACAGTTATCCTGATTTTTTTCCCTTGTCTCCTGCCTCATATTTATTTCTTAAGATGCTCATTTGATTGAGTGGACTATTCATTTGTATAATTGCCATTAGTGGGATTTTCTGATATACAATTGTTCATACCACTAAACAGGTTTTTCCTTCCTGTATGCACAAGTCTAGATCCATCCTACAGGGGCATTTGGGGGTGCAGGGGAGAAATATATTCTTTGAGGTTTAGGAAATAATTATGTGGTCTGGGGTCTGGGACTTCAAGGTTCTGGTAACTTTATCGTTCATGGTTAGCTGCTTGAGTTATGAGGAGATTTTAAACATAGATTGGAATAGCCCAAGGATCAATGGGGCAAGGGGAATTGGATGACTGATTTTTGATGGTGGAGGTGGGAAGGGCAGATGTCAGAATGACCCATGACTTGATCAGGTAGATTGGCTCTACGTAAATAGGGTAACATGATAAAGGCTCTATCTTCATGCCAGTGGATTCCACCGTGCATGCTCAGCAATCTCTATGTGCCAAGTTGCAATTTAAATTAAAATTATACTTATACCAATGCTGGCCCCTAGGAGTGCAATTCCATTAATAATTATTGATAGTACACAGAAGACAACAATGCATGATCACGTGTGTGAGATGAAGAGTTGAAAAGAAATTACTGCCAGAATTTCTAGTCAGTTGTTGGGTTTACGTATTTAATGTACGTGTTATTTCCAATAAGTAACTCCACTCAGCACACATAAAAATTGCTGGTGAACGCAGCAGGCCAGGCATCATCTATAGGTAGAGGTACGTCGACTGTAGATTTCCTTGTGTTTGCGTTTTTAAAGTAACCCCACTGGTGACTTTCCATTTCTGTTCTGTCAACTGTGCAAACTGCTGTCAGCAGTGAAAACAGAACATTTCATGAAGAAATTGTGATTGTTTTTGTGCTGATGTTAGCCTGAGCATCCTTACAGGCTTTCACAGCACTCAGCTGCTCCCTTGCCATGAACATTAAAGGAATTTGACAAGAATATTACTCACTCCTTTTTTTAACACTTCTTTCTCTTGACTGACACAGCCATTTAATTTTCCATTCAGAATTCACATTCAACTGTACTTTTTCTCTCTCCCTTCCATGCACATCTCCTCTAGAAATCCAAAATATCCACCTATGAGAAGATGTGGGCCTTCATGAGCAGCAGACAGCACACAGCGCTTGTCAAAAATAATGAAGAGGGAATCCAGCGTGTTTTAACCACAGATTATGCCTTGCTAATGGAGTCAACGACCATTGAGTTTGTCACACAGAGAAACTGCAATTTGACGCAGATCGGAGGTCTCATAGATTCCAAAGCTTATGGAGTTGGCACTCCCATGGGTAAGTAACAAAGCTGATTTATTCAGTGTAAATTAATCAGGAACACAATAAAACTAAAAGTAGCCTGCCACTGAATGTCGCAAGCTATTTGTACACACATTATTTACCATAAGTTTCTTAATACTGTAATATGTCAAGTAGGACTTAGGCAATGTTCTTTTTGTAGCAAGGTTTTATAATGATAAATCTTGCTGTTCATTTTGCGTGGCATAAACACATATTATTTAACCTATTGACTAATGAATTTTCTTTGCATGAATATGCTCTCTGATACTTAATATATGGAAAAATGCTTTTGGTTATAAATCCTGATGATGCATGTGTCTGCAGATTGGAAGCACAATATGCAGCTGAGGCTGCCTTACATATGCATTTCTTAGTAATTATTTTGATTGTTACTGAAATACCTATCAGATAGGTTAACATCAATTTTATAATCAGATGCTAAATTACATGTTGTTCTGTTTATGAAATAAGAATATGTGTATAATTTACATTAAAAAAGTAGTGTAATATATACAATTTATACCTGACAAATGGGTCTATGCTTATGTTGACTCCAATTTATTATTTCTATTACTAATGGAATTGGTGCAAAAGTTACATTGTTTATAATTAGGTACAATAAGCATTCGTAAAATGTTAATTTTGCTACAGTAAGAATTCAGAATTGGAAAATGGATCTCAGATTAGTTAATATATAAATAGTAGGACCTTGGGCCTTCCCGTTCCCGCTCTAGATGAAGCTCCATGGCAATATTATTTTACTTCCACGGGTCAATTTTCATGTGAACACCATTGTTAGCTGGCTCTGCTGCTTCACTACATCTTTTGAGGTCCATATCATGAATAAACCCTAATTTCCTCCTGTTAAAACCAAGAAGACCAAATCCCAGGAATTCTGATCCTATCTTCAAGCACCCCATACATGGTGGATATTCCAAACCTCATTCTGAACTCTTGCCTAAGGTTTTTATATCCATTGCAAGGTTAAACCTGTTCTGAAACCAGATTTCCCTTCCGTTACCAGGTTTTAACACTTCTCCTTAGCTGACTCTATATTAGCCCACATAATATGAGACTCAGTTATGTCTCTTGACTAGCTGCAGATTCAAATACCTGAATACCCTGCTGACTTATCTCCCATTTTCATCTCACTATAAACATCAATGGATCATCTAAAATGTAGCCGTTCTACCCCAAATTATCATACTCTCCTCCTTGCTGCTGACCAATAATACTTGAAGTGATGATTCTTGCTGTGTTTAGCTGATTTTGTAATCTGCCCTTCCATATGTTTGCTGTTTCTTCCTGCCCTACCATGCCTTTCCACTCTCCACTCCCCTAAATTCAAACCCCTCTGTTTTATCCCTCTATTTTGGTTCACCATTGATAACTATGTCTTTTACTCTCTCTGGATACTTTCATCTGCATTCCTTTGAAATAATCATGTAATGTGCTGTAGCACACACTTGATTACTTTAAGTAAATGTGCAGTGTAACAGGCACTCGCCGTTGTGCTAGACGTCTAAAATTTTGTTGCATTGGCATGGAATTCTAAGAGTGGAAGATATACTCAGTGGCCAATTTATTAGGTACCAGAGTGAAACCCGGTGTGGTCTTCTGTTCCTATAGGCCATCCTCTTTGCGGTTTTACATACTGTGCATTCAGAGATGCTCTTCTACACACCACTATTATAACGTATGATTATTTTAGTTACAGTCACCTTCCAGTCAGCTTGAACCAGTCTAGCAATTCTCCTCTGACCTCACTGGTTAACGAGGCTTTCTTGCCCACACAACTAACAACCTCTAGTTGTTTTTTTTTGTTTGTTTGTTTGCATATTGCCCCGTTTTCTGTAAACTCTTGCGTTGTGCATGAAAATCCCAGGAAATCAGCAGTTTCTGAGATACTTAAGCCACCCCGTCTGGTACCAACAATCATTCCACAGTCAGAGTCACTTAGATCACAGTTTTTCCCCATTCTGACATTTGGTCTGAATAACAACTGACCCTTTGATCATGTCTGCTTGCTTTTCTGCATTGAGTTGCTGCCACATGATTGGATGATTAGATATTTGTGTTAATGAGCAGGTGTGCAGGTGTACCTAATAAAGTAGTCACTGAGTGTATGTTACCAAGATGCTACTATATTGTGTGTCAGCAAAAAAATTCTATCTGATGTTTATTGAGTTTTCCATCATGATTTTATCTCTGTTGCTTGCCTTGATACTGTTTTTTGCTGACTTGATATGCTTTTTTTCCTATCTCAAAGAAGTTCTATAAATGCTTTTCAGTGCGCAAAGAATATGTCTCTATGTCTCAAGGGTGGTGAACCTATGACGTGCATGGCCAAAGAAGGCATGACAAAAACTTTGTAGGCATACAGTGCCATCCTCTTGCTTCTTTAAACCCCACCCGTAGTAAAAAGATGCATAGTCAGTGTATTTACTGACGAATGAAGCGGCAAATGATTTTTTTACAACCTGAGAGCAGTGAGATGTTCTCAAAGGAAACATCTCATGCCAGCTTGGTGCCATTTAGTCTGTTGCAAGAACACCTGATGTTGGATGATATGTTTTGAAATCCTCACAGATCTGGTGTACACATCAGTATTCAGATATCAGATAGTATAATAACAATACTATTTAGACATGATATTTTTAGATTGTCCTTTTAAAAGACTAATATTAATCATTTTTGAACAGGTTTTCTAAAGTACTTCTTTTATTTCAATCTGTCTCTATTATACTTTTAATAATAGTAAAACAATGAATACACTTAAATAAGCCACAGCAATTATCCTTTCTCCTTTAAAAAAAAACCCATAGATATTGCTACTAATTCATTGATCAATGAGAATCTCTGCTCAAAATGACCATGGCATGGGAGAGAAATTTTTAGAAGATTGTTGCCAAATTGGGCAATTGCTGTCAAAATCCCTTGCTAGCCTTGTTTTAGGGAAAGGAAACGCAGACAAACAGAGAGCAAAGCAACGACTCAAAGAAAGTGCAGAACTGAAGAATATGTTGCTGATGGGTATGGCTAATCAGGAATATTGGGAACACAAATAATAGTTCTAAGAAAACTTCTAAGACATGGGAAGGAATGAAAAGCAAAATGGTCAGAGGACAGGACAACTAAAGGTTTTGTATTCAAGTTTGTACCAAATTCATTTTGAAAGTAGTGTTACTTTTGAAAACACTGAATACATCTTTTGTTCATCGTTCTTTTGGACTTCAAAGTCAAGGTTGAGTTATTCAGATGCACAGGTGCAATAAAAAACTAACTTGCAGAAGCAACATTGGGACATAGCATCATATAAGCAGCATCACAATAAAATATATAAATTATACACAATTTTTACAAGAAAACACACTATTCAATCAGTCAATTTTGGTCAAAGTTTTGAAAGCATTAAAAATTTGCCTAAACTCCTGGGATTAGGACTTTGCCAATTGGTTCAGGAACTGGATGTTTGAAAGGATGTACCTGTTCTTGAACCTGTTAGCGTGGCTCTTGAGGCTTATGTATATCTTTCCCACTGGTAGCTTCAAAAAGATGCCATGGCCCAGATGGTAGATCATTACTGATAGATTTTGCCTTCTTGAGGCACCACCTCATGTAGATTCTACCAGTGATGGGGAGGGATGTACTTGTGATATATTGGACAAAGTCCTCTTCTCGCTGCCTCTCCTTATGTTGCTGCACATTTGAAATGCTAGACCAGACCATGGTGCAGTACCAGGCAAATTTGCGACCAGTCAGAATACTTTTGACAGTACATATACAGGAGCTGAATCTCCTAAGAAAGTAAAGATGCTGGTGTACTTTCTGTATGATTGCATTTAAGTGCTGAGACCAGGATAGGTCATCTGAAATACTTTTGTCCTGAAATATAAAACTACTCACTTTCATCCACTGCTGATTCCCCAATGTAGACAGACGCATGTGTGCCCTCCTTCTCCTTCCTGAAGTCAGCAATTAGCTCCTTAGTTTTGCTGATGCTGAATAAGAGGTTGTTTTTATGGCCCCACTCAATGAGGTGTTCTATCTTACTCTGGTAAGCTGACTTACTGCCACCTCTGATTCATCGAACAGCGGTAGCACCACCGATGAATTTGAGGATAGCATTGGAACTGCATTTAGCTGCACAGTTATGAGTGTATAGGAAGCAGAACAGAGGGGGCTAAGCATGCATCTTTGAGGTGGACCTGTGTTGTTGACCAACAAAGAGGTGATGATGTTCTCCAAAGCTGCTAGTGAGTCAGCTGCAAATTATTCTTCCCTTATTGTCATCTCCTTCTTAAGCTGCCCCTCTGTGGTGTGAGTATGACTTGCTCTCGCTCCTGTCCCGTGTTTTCTCAGATAACGTATGTTTGAGGCGGGACCCATTGACTCTGCCATAGGTGGAGCTCGTGGACTTTAATGAGGCAGGTGGGTGGGTTGCTTGGATTATTACACACTCCTTGACCTGTTTGCATTTGGTCTCTGTGATATCTTTCTGGATGCCTCGCTATCAATCTTGAGTATTTTACATAGAGTTAGTGAGTCGGTTACATATCGGCAAAGAGGCTTTGAAGCATTATCAGTCCTCCTGAGAATCACTTGCTATGATGGAGCTTAGAGTAGAGAACTTGATTCAGGACTCTGGTGACAAGATGCAGACATCATTACCACTACACCGTATCTCGCAGTGTGTGTGAAGAATATTTTTGGAAGTGCTATTAGTGATACTCCTCAAGTGTATTGAGCTGCCTCTTGTGTGGTGGCCATGTCTTTGAAGGGAAGACCATAAGACCATCTGTTCTGAACGGTTGTTCCTCTATTCCGGGGCTGTGCCCTCTGGTCATAGACTTCCCCTCTACAGGAAACATGCTCTCCACGTTTACTCTATCTCTTCTTGAGAAAGCAAGGATCTCTTCTGCTCAGTCATCTTGTGCCAGGTTAATAGTCCTGATTTGTTATGTGGCTAAAGGCTCTCCTGGTGTACGGAGACAGGGTAAATTATGTCACTTCTGGTCACTTGTCATGTGATAGATCTAGTGATTTAGGATGTGATAACATTGCCACAACAACCTTGGCGCAATGTTGGAATTTTAGGTTCAAGTTCATATCTAAGGTCGAGCAGATTTCAAGGTCTTGGTTAGGTGACCTATTACTGAGTCACTTATTAATTTTGAACAGAAATATATTGTAAGTTGCATTAAACTGACTAGTAATTTGCATAGACTATGTAAGTAATTCCCTAGATGCCTGTACATAAATATATGGTGAGAGAGAAAGAGAGAAAAATTCAATTAATGGTATATGCCATGCACTTCATAAATTTCTGTACTCTTATTTACAGGTGTAATTCTCTCTGGTTATTTATTGTTAGTGGACTTGAACATGAAATTTGCAAGGTTAAGCTTCGGTTATAAAGGGCATTGATGAGATCTTATCTTGAGTACCATACCTGCTTGTTAAAAAAGGACATTTAATGCCGTGGAAGGTTTATTGGACTAGGACTTATGGGGAAAAAGTTGTTCAGGTGAAGCTTGTTTCTTCTGGACTTTACAACAGTGAATAGGAACTTAATTGAAACAAACAGAATCATGAGTAATTCTGATAGGGTGGCAGCGCCAAGTACGTTTTCTCGTGAGGGCGAATCTGGAGCCAGTGATAATTTTTTTATATACAAAAGAGGACTCATCCACTTAAGACAGGGATGTGACTTTTTGTTTCCTCTGAATTGTGAGTCTTCAGATCTTTCTTCCTTAAAGGACAGTGGAATATTTTATAGGGAGCTATAAGTAGGTTGCTGATAAACTGGAGGATAAAAGGCTACCACAAACTGGCCAGAAACGTGGCCACCCTATTTTATTCAAAGTTCAAAGTCAATTTATTATCAAAGTACATACTGTATATGTCACCATATACTACCCTGAGATTCATTTTCGTGTCAACATTCACAGTAGAACAAAGAAGTACAATAGAATCAGTGAAAAGCTACACACAAAGACTGACAATCAATCGATAAAAGAAGGCAAAACAATGCAAATACCCAAAAAAAAGTAAATAAATAATACTGAGAAAATAGCAGTAAGACTTCCATGGCACTAAACTTGAGGAACCAACTAACCCATTCATACTTCTAATTGATAAGTTTGTATTTCCAAATGAAAATGAACTCCAGGGGCTCTATCAAAGTTATAGGTTTACTAAGATGCTGTAAAATCATGAATGAACTTAAAATATAACTCCTCCTCATTCCACATTGCTCCCTAACCTGCTGGGTAGTTCTATCATTTTCTGTTTGCAGTTTAGATCTCCAGCATCTATAATATTTGATTTTATTTTACTGCCTCTTCTGCTTTGTATTGTGGGGACTCATGTCTCAATGGCATTGCCGAGATTTCTCTTGCCTTACTAAGAATCAAAGAAAGACTTCTAAACTGAGATCTGCTGGCTCAGCAGCAGAGGCTAAGGCAGCTGTTTTCTCAACTTGAATCAAAAGCCTTTTGACAATCTTCTTCACGGGGAACAAGATTCACATTAAAAAAAAAGAAGTAGCCTAGGAGTAGAGATGAAGAGAAGAGACGTTCTCTGTTGCATAGTGGATAAAATATAAATGTGGAGGGAGAACTGGCAAGCTTCCCTCCAAGCTGAGATGAATAACTATAGACACTCTACTGCATTGCAGTCACTGATGCTGTAACAACAGTGCAATTCAAATATTTAAACCCAGAAGGTACACAGTTACTGATCAAAGGTTTGCTTAGACATTTTTTTTTCTTTTGGCCGTGGAAGGTATGCTGTTCTTGCATGAGGAGGAGAAATGTGGGTTCTTTGGATAAGTAAGAGAAGTTTGGTATTAGTTGCCACTGAGAAGATGCTTGGTCAATAATAAAACACCTCATATTATACCCAGTGGCATTCAAGCTGTGATTCTAACCAATGGATCCACAATATATCAACATTCAATGAGACTTATGTCAAGCAAGGCTGGATTATTGTCCGTAAACTATCCTCAATCATTGTCATTATTATGTTGTAGTTCAACTTCATCTAGCTTTCCAGTGGAGTGAGGTTAATGTACTAGACCAATAGAAAAATACTGTAGACTTATAAAGTAATAAAGTCATACATCACAGAAACAAGCCCTTCTGCTTAACTGGTCCATGCTGACCAAGATTCCCAGCTAGTCCCATTAACCCATATCCCTCTAAACCTTTCCTACCCATGTACCTATCCAAATGGCTAATGTACTTACCTCAACCACTTTCTCTGGCAGCTCATTCCACTTTCAGACCACCCTCTGGATGAAAATGTTGCCCTTCAGATTCCCAATAAATCTCTCCCCCCCGCCCCCCCCCCCACCACCAAAGCTATGTCCTCTGCATCTTGATTCTGCAATCCTGGGGAAAAAGACTGTTCACTTTCAGCCTATCTATACAGCTCATGATTTTATATGCCTTCATTCATTGAACCATAGCAGAATGTGGAGTGATGTTATGAAGTCCCAACCCACTCTATGTCTCACTATAACTCAGTCCTTCAAATCCTCTGCACTCCTTCCAGCTTCATGGCATCTTGCCTAAATCAGGGTAACCAAATCTAAGCCCAGTGCTTCACCAACGTATTGTACAGCCACTGGAAGTTCTGAAAATCATGCCAGCTTTAGTTATCAAGATGCAAGGCGCAGCTAATGCTTGCACATCTGGAAGTGAAGAGAATGAGCCTTTTACACTTAACACCCACAAAGCTGCATCCTTATCTAATATAGCTGTCCTGCACTAGAGGTCCATGAAGAGACCCTAAAAAATAGGAACTACTTTCCATCTCATGAGAGCCACTCCTCAGCAATAACTTCATCAATTATGAAATTTCCCATTGTTTTCCATGTGCTAGCATGCCCTTTATTTGTTTGGAAGACCATAAGACATCCTGTAGGAACAGAATTATGCCATTCAGCCCATCGAGTCTGTTCTGCCATTATATCAAAGGTTTCAAAGATACAACTTAATGTCAGAGAAATGTATAGTGCCGTACAGAATGAATGACAGTCAAATGTTAGAACCCCAAAGCCCCCCCGCCGCCAGCTCCCCCTCCCACTTGTAAGTCAAATGTAAGCGACAGCAGGCAACAATCCCCCCTCCCCCCACCGGTAAAAAAAAAGGATGATGGAATTGTTATCCAGCTCATCCCCATTCACCTGGCTTCTCCCTGAACCTGAAACACCCTTACTACTTATTGACCTCCACTTCAAATATATTCAATGACTTGGCCACCACAGCTGTTTGTGACAATGAATTCCGCAGATTCACCAATCTCTGCTAATAAATTTCCTCATCATCTCCGTTCCGAAGGACATTCCTCTGTTCAGAGTCTGTGCCCTCTGACACTAGACTCCAATACTGTAAGAAACATCCTCTCCATATCTACTCTGTCTGAGCCTTTCAATATTCAATAGGCTTTTATCAGATCCCTGCTCATGTTTGCGCAGCTCTTCTGGACCCTCTCCAATGCTAGCACATCTTTTCTTAAATAAGAAGCCCAAAACTGTTCACAATACTCCAAGTGCAGTCTGACCAATGCCTTATAAAACCTTGGCATTAGATCCTTGTTTTTCTTCTTCTAGTCCTCACAAAATGAGTGTTTACATTGCATTTGCCATTCTTACTACCTCCTCAACGTGAAAGTTGTGTTTTAGCTCTCTGCGCAAGCCAACATACAAGCCAGAGCAGTATGATATGGAAAGCAAGCTGTGCCAATGCAGCAGGCACCCCCCCCACCCCACCCCCAACAAAGCTGATGATTCCAAAAGAATAGCAGAAACCAATACAGTTTGGCAGCAGCCACATCACAGGAGTTGCCAGTCAGCATTGAACCCAATGTGGGATGCCTTAAGTACTCCAGCTCCGATATTTTCCTGAAGGCTTTCCCGTGAGTGGATATAGCCGCAAGGCAGTGGAGTTTTGAGATCAGAGTTTCCGTTCTCTTAGATGAGCTGTCAGTTGCAGCTGATAAGCTCCATCTGCCCAAGGTGACTGGTTTTAAGGCACCTGTAACCTGCGGTTGCCCCTTCCCCTTTCAGCTGAAGTGGTTCCACTGGGCTCTGTAGCTAAGCCACACATGAAGGCCAGGAGCTTGCCTTGGTTGTCAGAAGCTATCTGAGATGCATGTCATTGGGACTATTTAATTGGTAGTGTGAGCTTATCCCCACTACTCCTCCCCAGCTATAACCACCTTAAGGAACTTTTATGGAATTGTTAAAGAGTCTACAAGTTAACCTTTGGGAGCCCTTGTGTAGGATTTCCCAAAGGTTAACTTGTAGACTCCCTAAAGACTCCATAAGTTCCTTTGCATCTCTGGTTTCTGAATTTTCTCCCCATTTAGAAAATAGTCTACGCCTTTATTCCTTCTACCAAAGCACATGACCATACACTTCCCTACACTATATTCTATCTGCTACCTCTTTGCCTATTCTCCTAATCTGTCTAAATTCTTCTGCAGAATTGTTTCTACCTCATCACTACCTGCCTCTCCACCTATCCTCATATTGTCCACAAACCTGGTTTGTAGGTTTACTGGGCAATAGTGATCACTGTAGTCCTGTACGTTCTTGAGAGCAGAGGGTGACATCAGCGATAGGTTGTTTTTTAATACAGAAAGTGTTGAGTGCATAGAACACCCTGCCAGAGATGGCGATAGAGGCAGATACATTAGAGGCTTGGATAGTAAAAAATGGAGGGCTATGTGTGAAGGAAGGGCTAGATTGATTCTAGAATATATTAAAAAGTCAGCTCAACATCATGGACCAAAGGGCCTAGTTTGTGCTGTAATATCTATGTTCTATCACCTACAGTCACCTCAAAACATTTGAGAGAAACCACAAGAAATGTCTCTGCAGATTTTTTCAGATCTATAGCCAGATAGGCAAACCAAAATCAGGCCAATTCACAAACATGCCAACCATCATTCTTCTAAAATGTACTCTATACTGACATGGATCCCAACATGCAAAGAAAAAAATGTTCTTAAATACTCGTTGAAAAGGTGTAATATCTCCCACATCCTTTGTGAATTCCCAGCCTATCACTGCTGGGAATTAACGAGTATCTGGGGTGGAGGGGGGAGGGAAGGGGGAAATTAGGACTCTTGTGTTGATTCATCAATAGTGCAGAGAAACTCAGCAGAAACAACAGGAGAGCACTCCATAAACTTTCCATTCACCACCTCTCGCAAGCACCTGCTGCTTGATCCATGGCATTCTGCGGTTAAAACAAATCATCCTTGACCTGTCCTCCCCCACCCATTCCATCCTCTTAGACTGCTTAGAAGAAAGAGATACATTGCCCAAAATGGAGCACTTGCTGAAGTAACTGCTTAAAAGGGAAGCAGACTAGTTTTAAAGGGCAATTTGTAGTCATACACAATGAATCATACTTGATTAGTTACTCCTCGCCACAAACACCTCAAAGACAGAAAGTCTGGATGCTGATCCAACTGAAGAATGTTCACATATAATTTTGAAATCTACAAATCCTTCACTGTATTAGAAAACTCTTAAACTGTATTGTTTAAACTGGTCAGTTCAATTCAATGATGCAACATATATTATTTCATTAGACCTCTATCAGACTGATTCATACTACAAGTCAGGAGCTGAGAATCATGAATTATTAATCTTATTCTCTACATAAAGGCCATTCTTCATTATAAATCATTGGAAATAAGATGCATGTATTATTTATGGATTCTTGCAGGAACAATGTATTCCAAACAACAAGACCACGCTCTTCACATTTAACATAATATTAAATTAGCAGTAATCTGATCACTCAGATTGTGATAACTGACGTCTATGACTGAATGACTGCTGTTGGGGTCAATGCCATCACTCCATCAGTGGAAATCTGTTGAAAATATGGATTTCATAGCTCAGATTTTGTGATGATGGCAAATCTTTAAGTATTCACTGTTTTTAAACTATGAAACTGACAGTAACTCCAGGACTGTTCACACACACACAGTTGAAAGTTGAAAGAAAAAGATTATCATCAATGAATTTTTGTTTAATTTCACCCCACTCTAACTCCACCTTAGCAATGGCACTTGATTGCCTTTCGACCTAATACCTAATGACTTCTGTGCCCAATGCCATCAATTCCATCTGCTTCAAGACCCACCAAACAGTCGTTTATGCAGGATGCAAAAACAGCTTTAACATAATGATATAGGTGGCACCGCGACAAGTTCCTTCTGTCCCTTGCTGACACACTGGAGCAGAGGGGATCTTAAAAGAAATCATGTGGCAGAGAGGCAAACGGGGTATTTTCTTAAAGGAGAGGGCCACACCAGTCATATCAAAGAGGCCTAAATCTATTCTGATGCAAACTACCAAATCACAGGACATAAGGATCAATGTGGGGAGGAAGCTGCAGTTCCTGGAGGTGGTGCAAACCACATCTCAACCAGAAATCATACCGTGGTCCACTGAAGACAAGAAAATCATCCTGGTGGAGCTCACAGTACCATGGGAGGAAGGATGTGAGGAGGCTCATGGGATGAAGGCCCTGAAGTACCGGTCCTTAGTCCAGGAGTTCCGGGACAAAGGATGGCAGACATAGCTATTCCGCGTGGAGATTGGCTGTAGAGGGTTCCCAGCAAGGTCAGCATGGAGGTTGCTGTCTGTGCTGGGCCTTGATGAAAAGAGCAAGAAACAAGCAGCTCGCAGGATGGAGAAGGAACCAGAAAGAGCCTTTTGCTGGATATGGAGTAATTGAGAGGAGTTGAGCTGGAAGTCATAAGCAGTCATAAGCTGGGGAGTGCAGTGGTTAAGGGTAGAAATACTCTATGAAGGTTAGAACCACCCAATGACATCTGCCCCTGGCCAAAGGCTGTGGTTACCTCATCGAGAAACTGAAGAGAGCACCCCAGTGTAGGGTGCAAGCTAAATACTAGGACTCTGGTCATTCATTTAGCTATCGCTGATCTCTGTTACGAAATTCAGGAACGAACAGGTCCTTAAGTTGAGATAGTACCCAATAAGTTACTCAATAGGGTAACTATATCTCCTTGATACAAAAATGAAAGGCATCAGAAACAGATGAGACTGGTAAGAAAGAACTAATTTTAAAAATGGAGGCAAGAGGAAACTAGTTATGCCATTGTAGGAACAATGTATATAGGTACATTGGAATTTTGAATTTAATAATATTATGGGAGTTCATTTCTCTGTATAAGTGTCACTAAGTCAGGCATTCATAACCAAGGGATAGCAAAATCCAATTTTGATCCTGAGGAAACCTTCTCACATAAATCTGGTCTCATCCTTCTTTGTCCCTGAACAACAACTTAAACATCCTTTCCCCACTCTCTGATCCATTGTCTTTACCACTGAATTTTTCTTTATCCTCTGATCTTATCAGCCCTTCTGCCCTAACATGATGCTTAGTGGAACTGAGCTGAGAGAAGTGTTGCACATGCCTCCAATAGGCTGCTTTAAACCACTGAGGCTTTCTGAAATTGCTGGCTCACATCGCTTCATATCTTAGGATCTTTATTTGTCAGTCTAGATCTATTGATCTTTAATTATAAATTATTAGCTGAAATGACAACTGCTTTTTGGATGAATATTCAATATTTGCTTCATTTGTCAATATGTGTACTTTTTCCTAACTATACTTCTGAATGATTAGACAAGAATAAAAAAAAGTTACACTCGGTCTGCCCTGCAGACATGTTTAAACTTCCTTGACTTTCGCAGGTAGCTTAACTTGTGGATTAACTTAGAAAATTGAAAAATAGAAAATATTGGAAACACTCAACAGGTCAGGTAGTACCATGAGGAGAGAAACTGAGCTAATGTTCTAGAGCGATGACTTTTCAATAGGGCCAAGAAAATTTAGAAATCAACCATGCATTAAGGTGTAGAGAAGTGTATGTGTTTGTGAGAGATGGGGTGGAGAAAGGTGGGGAAAGGGAAGAGGTCTAAAACTATGATTGGTAGGGTGGAGACCAAGAGACTCTAACTGGATGAAGTGATGATGGGGAAAGAAGATGTTAATCAAAGGTAATTTGTATGGAGGTAATGCAAATAGTAGGAATGAGTGAGAGCAGAAGAGAAAGGAAGCTTTTTATGGAGAGAGTTTTTTCTATTTTCTTTTACCTCTTTTATTTTCATCCCCTAGAAACTGATCAGTTTAAATTAACATGCAAGCTAAACCACCACTTCAGTTATTTATTCTCACTGCAAAAGCAATACCTTTCTGTTTCTCTACTCTCCTTCCTTTCTTTCTTGCATACTTGTTTCTGACCTTTCCCTGTATCAATGAAAATGGAAGGTAGCTGAAATATTAATTGTTTCTCCTAATTCCTTGCTGAGCATTCCCAACAGTTTCGGCTTTAGAGTTCTAACAGCTGCATTTTTTATTTGCCTTTCAAATTCTTTGGAACCTTCATCAAATCACTCCTTAATCTTAATCTTTTATATTCCACATAAAATGTTTCTATTAAATTACTCCTCACGTTCTTATAGCTTTGGAGCCCTGTTAACCATAGTTCCCTGAATGTGGTAACAGGTGATGAAGAATGTATATGGCACACTTGCCTTTATCAGTTGGTGTCTGTACAAATACGATGACAAATCATACCTCACCTGTAATAATGCATGCATTTCTGGTTTTCATATTATAGAAAAGAAACCATTAAGTTTGTTACCATACAGAAAAGGTGTTGCCAGGGCTGGAGGGTTTGAATTAGAATAGTAGTCTGGTCAGCTGGGACTGTTTTCTCTGGAGTGAAGGACGGTGAGATGTGAGCTTACAGAGGTTTATAAAATCTTAGGTTGGGTAGTTACAGCCCTTTTCCTGGTTAGGGAAATTTAAAACCAGAGGTCATAGCTTGAGAGAGGTATGATTAAAAGGGAACCTGAGAGGCAAGTGTGTTGGGTGAATGGAATAAAATGCCACAGGAAGTGGAAGAGATTGTATAATTACAGTATTTTAAAGATATTTCAATATTAAGGCTGTTAATATTTTAATACAATATTTCCTTGTTAGTGTGTTTGATTTTTGATCCACTTTTTGATTAACCCTTTTGCCTTCTACTTTCACAAATCTTCCTTTTTCCTTCCTCCTTTTTTCTGCCAATGACCTCTACACCTTAAAATATTTCCCCAATTCAATGAAAAATCATCATCCCAAGACATTAACTATTTCTTTCTCTCTCCAGAGATGCTCACAGATGCTGCATCTCTGCTGGCTATTTGTAGCATTTTCTGTTTTTATTTCAGATTTCTAGCATTCACCATATTTTACTTCCACCTCTCACCTAAATGTGATAAATGACATCTAACAGTTTGGCTAACAAACTTAAATTATCTCTTCATAAGTAGACAAATGTATTTAAATAATGGCAACAGACTTTATGCAATTGGTATCTTGATTTGTATTGTCTTCTTGTGCTATTAAAGTCATTAACAACTATAGTGAATAGATGAATTCTCATCATAAAGACACCATTTTGTTTTAATTCAGGTATATGACCAATATTTATAAACTTTACCTTCTACAAATGTAACTTTCCTATCCAGATGAATAATTTAACTTTGAGCTTTAAAGTTGGTGAACTGCTTATGTGGAATTTATTGAGCATCTTTTGGAGGTCCATATAAAGTGCATATGTTATATTTTTCTCTGTCTGCCACTTAGACATTAACTCAAAAATTCAATGAGTTTATGAGGTATTAATTTCCCCTTTACAAACCCACATTGACTTTTGCTAATTCCTCAAATTTCTTTCTGTGCCTAGTCACTCTGTCTTTGCCTGTAAATGTCAACAAACCTCTTAAAAGAGATAACAAATATTATGTTATTGAACTATTATCCCATGCTATCTCAATAATGAACTTGCAGTTTTATATTGGGCGGTGGGGAGGGTTGCTGGCTTGAGGGTTGTTTGGAGGCGAAAGGGTGGTTCTGATGGAGGAATAGGTGCAGCAATTCCGGAATCAAAAGAGGTATAGAAGTGTGCTACTGAAACATCTGGATTTTAAGAGTAGTCCTTTAAAACATCATGATGAAAACTGTCAAATTTTTCATACTGTTATTGTGCTTAGAGTTAGTGAATGCTGATCCTTGATCTATTGTTAGTTTCCTTTGAAGGTCAGATATATTTGTTTCTGCCTCTTACGGAAAGGCTGGCTGCAAGATAATTATTCAAAAATCTTGTTTATGTTATTACTCTGAAGAAGCTTCCCTGTACCGTAACACAGAGTAGTGGCATTTTTGTCAACCTTTATTATATGAATGATCTCTACTTTGTGTGAAAATATGCTATGGTTGAAAGAGAATTTCAGCCTATGTTACATCGATCCCAACTGTTTGTAAGCTCCTTCTTGCATCTATATTGTTGAATCCTTCAAGAATTTCACACTATTCAATGTGGTCACTTCTAATTTTTTTGAAGGCGAGAGAACAAAGGCTTACCCTCCTCATTCTCTCCTCATATAGCAGAGTGATCACAACAGGAACCAGTCCTATGAACCTTTATGGCACTTCCTCAGCTGCAAGTTTACCTTTTTTTTCTGTTGATGAGATGAAAATAGTGCACAGTATCCCAGTTTTAATTTCACCAAGTCCTATAAAACTATTATTAGAGACCTTCACACATTTACTTAAACCAACACAACTATTGCCCTCCTAATTGCTGCTTTGATGTACAGAATTTGCACATTAACATTTCCAATTTAAATAAAATATTTTAAATCTCTCCTATTGAACTGGATACCTGCATGATTCCACACAGTGTACTCCATCTGCCTTGTTTCTCCACACTGTATTCCATCTCCCATGTTGCTCATTTTTTCAACTTTATAACTTCCATCTCTCTGTGCTTCCTTCCCTCTTGACTGATCTCAATTTCCCATATGCCCTGTTCAACCCTGTTTCAATCCTCCCCCAAATCACCAGTACGTCCATCCCAGTGGATATTGGTCACACTCCTGTTGAGGTATAATCTCTCCAACTGTGCCAGAAATGATACTAAAGTCTAAGAACTCCCTGTAACAATCCTTCATCTATATATAGTCATTTGTTCTAACTTGTAGTTTGTGCTTGTTATCTGAGATTGCAGGCTTTGAGATCCTGTATTTTAACCAATTTTCTTGTTCCTTAATACCTGTTCGGAGGAGAACATCTTTTCACCTATATTATTGGTGCCACCATAAGACACAGGAGCAGAATTGGTCTATTCGGCCCATTGATGTGCTCCACCATTTAATCACAGCTGTGGTATTATCTTTCTCAACCCCATTTTTTCTGTCTCCACCCTGTAACCTTTGACACCATTACTAATAAAGAACCAATCAACTTCTGCTTTAAGTGAATTTTTTTTCTTTAAGGGAAAATCTTGCCTGACAAACCTGTTGGAAGTCTTTGAGGAGACTATACATTGCAGTGGATGTTGTATATTTGTTCTTTCAGAAGGCCTTTAACAAGGTGCCACACATGAGGCTGCTTACCACATTAAGAGCCCATGGTATTACAGGAAAGTTACTGGCATGGTCAGAGCATTGGCTGATTGGTAGGAGGCAGTGAGTGGAAATAAAAGAATCCTTTACTGGCTGGCTGCCAGTGACTAGTGGTGGTCCAAAGGAGTCAGTGTTGGGACCGCTTCTTTTTATGCTATATATATATCAATGATTTAGATGATAGAATAGATGGGTTTGTTGCCAAATTTGCAGACGATTCAAGGATTGGGGGAGGAGCAGATAGTAGTGAAGAAATGGGTAGGCTGCAGAAGGACTTAGACAGATTAGGAGACTGGACCAGAAAGTGCAAATGAAACACAATGTTGGAAAATGCATGGTCATGCACAGGATAGTAGAAGTAAATGTGCAGACTATTTTCTAAATGGGGAGAAAATCCAAAAATCTGAGATGTGAAGGGACTTGTGAGTCCTTGTGCAGAATACCCTAACTGTTAATTTGCAGGTTGATTCAGTGGTGAAGAAGGCAAATACAATTTTAGTATTCATTTCAAGAGGTCTTGAATACAAGCACAGGGATGTGATGCTGAGGCTTTATAAGGCACTAGTGAGGCCTCACCTTGAGTATTGTGAGTGTTCACAAGGATGATTTTGGGAATTAAAGCGTTACCATATGAGGAACGTTTGATGGCTGTAGGTCTATACTCGCTGTAATTTAGGAGGATGAGGAGGGATCTCATTGAAACCTTTCAAATGTTGAAAGGCCAAGACAGAGTAGATGTGGAAAGGATGTTTCCCATGTCTTAAGACAAGAGGCCACAGCAAAACAGAGAAGTGGGGAAATTTCTTTTGCCAGAGGGTGGTGAATTTGTGGAATTTATTACAGCAGGCGACTGTGGAGGCCAGGTTGTTGGATGTATTTAAGGCAGAGCTTGATAGGTTCCAGATGGAAATGGCATCAAAGGTTACAGGGAGAAGGCCAGGGAATGGGGCTGAGGAGGGGCAAAAAGCATCAGCCATTATTAAATCGTGGAGCAGACTCGATGGGCCAAATGGCCTAATTCAGCTCCTATGTCTTCTGGTCTTATGGCAATGAATTCCATATTCTTGCCACCCTCTGACTAAAGAAATTCCTCCTCACCTCTGTTCTAAAAGGATGTCCATGTATTCTGGATCTAGAGTGGAGCTGTTCATAGGACAAAATTGAAGTCAACAGGATGAGTGTCAGTGTAAAAGGCGGACAAAATCAAGCAGGGTGAATACAGGCCAGAAGGCGTTGTATCTGAATGTGCGCAGTGTATGGAAGAGGTACATGAACTTGTAGCACAGTGCAGATTGGCAGGTATGGTGGTGTAGGAACCACTAATCATGGCTGAACGTAAATAGCTGGGAGCTGAATGTCCAAGCATACGCATTGTATCAAAAGGATAGGCAGGTAGTCAGAGGAGGTGGCATTGCCTTGTTGGTCAAAAAAAAAGAAATAAAATCATTAGAAAGAGATGACATAGGGTCGGAAGGCAATTGAATCAATGTGGATAGACCTAAGGAACTTCAAGGTTAAAAAGAACCTGTTGGGAGTTGTATACAGACCCCCAAACAGTAGTAAGGATGTGGCCTTCAAATTACAACGTGAGCTAGAAAATGTATGCCAAAAGGGCAATGTTACAATAGTCGTGAGAAACTTCAATATGCAGATAGATTGGGAAAATTAGGTTGGTGCTGGATTACAGGAGGTGGAATTTCTAGAGTACCTGTAAGATGACTTTTTAGAGCAATTCGTGGTTGAGCCCACTGGAGAATCAGCATTTCTGACTGGGTGTTGTGCAATAAACCAGAATTGATTAGAGAGCTTGAGGTAAAAGAACACTTAGGGGATGAGTTCATAAAATGATCAGATTCACCTTGAAATTTGAAAGGGGGAAGTGAAAGTCAGATGTATTAATATTACAGTGGAGGAAGGGGAATTGCAGTGGTACGAGAGAGGAGTTGGCTGGAATTGATTGGAAAAAAAACACTAGCAGGGATGATGGCAGAGCAGCAAAGGCTGGAATTTCTGGAAGCAATTCAGAAGGCACAGGATATATACATCCCAAAGAGGAAGAAGTAAAGATGACACAACCATGGCTAGCAAGAGGAGTCGAAGCCAACATAAAAGCCAAAGAAAGGGCCTAAATTAGAGCAAAAATTAATGGGAAGTTCAAGGGCTGAGAAGATTTCAAGAAAGAGTTAGATAGAGCTCTTAAGGATAGTGGAGTCAAAGGATATGGGGAGAAGGCAGGAATGGGTACTGAATGTAGATGATCAGTCATGATCACAGTGAATGGCAGTGCTGGCTCGAAGGGCCAAATGGCCTACTCCTGCACCTATTGTCTATAAAAACCAACAGAAGGCATCTACAAAAGTCATTAAGAAGGTAAAAATTAAATATAAAGTAAGCCAGCCAAGAATATTGAAGAGGATACCAAATGTTTCTTCAGATACATCCTGTGTAATAGAGATGTGAGAGTGGATATTGGACCACTGGAAAATGAAGCTGGAGAGAAAGTAATGGAGACAATGGAATAGCGGATGAACTGAATAAGTATTTTGCACCAGTCGTCACTGTGGAAGACACAAGCACTATGGTGGAAGTTTCAGGTGTCATGGGGCATGAAGTGCATGAAGTTATCATAACTAAAGAGAAGGTTAGAAACACAGAATAGAAACATAGAAAACTTACAGCACAATACAGGCTCTTTGGCCCACAAAGCTGTGCCAAACATGTCCTTACCTTAGAGATTACCTAGGGTTACCCATAGCCCTCTATTTTTCTGAGCTCCATGTACCCGTCTCTTAAAAGACCCTATCATATCCGCTTAGAGATAGGATCTATAGGCATTTAGAGAATCATGGTCTGATCAGGGACAGTCAGCATGGCTTTGTGAAGGGCAGATCATGTCTAACAAGCCTGATAGAGTTCTTTGAGGAGGTGACCAGGCATATAGTTGAGGGTAGTGCAGTGGATGTGATCTATACGGATTTTAGTAAGGCATTTGACAAGGTTCCACACGGTAGGCTTATTCAGAAAGTTAGAAGGCATGGGATCCAGGGAAGTTTGGCCAGGTGGATTCAGGATTGGCTTGCCTGCAGAAGGCAGAGGGTGGTAGTGGAGGGAGTACATTCAGATTGGAGAATTGTGACTAGTGGTGTCCCACAAGGATCTGTTCTGGGACCTCTACTTTTCGTGATTTTTATTAACGACCTGGATGTGGGGGTAGAAGGGTGGGTTGGCAAGTTTGCAGACGACACAAAGGTTGGTGGTGTTGTGGATAGTGTAGAGGATTGTCAAAGATTGCAGAGAGACATTGATAGGATGCAGAAGTGGGCTGACAAGTGGCAGATGGAGTTCAACCCGGAGAAGTGTGAGGTGGTACACTTTGGAAGGACAAACTCCAAGGCAGAGTACAAAGTGAATGGCAGGATACTTGGTAGTGTGGAGGAGCAGAGGGATCTCGGGGTACATGTCCACAGATCCCTGAAAGTTGCCTCACAGGTGGATAGGGTAGGTAAGAAAGCTTATGGGGTGTTAGCTTTCATAAGTCGAGAGACAGAGTTTAAGAGTCGCGATGTACTGATGCAGCTCTATAAAACTCTGGTTAGACCACACTTGGAGTACTGTGTCCAGTTCTGGTCACCTCACTATAGGACGGATGTGGAAGCATTGGAAAGGGTACAGAGGAAATTTACCAGGATGCTGCCTGGTTTAGAAAGTATGCATTATGATCAGAGATTAAGGGAGCTAGGGCTTTACTCTTTGGAGAGAAGGAGGATGAGAAGAGACATGGTAGAGGTGTACAAGATAGTAAGAGGAATAGATAGAGTGGATAGCCAGTGCCTCTTCCCCAGGGCACCACTGCTCAATACAAGAGGACATGGCTTTAAGGTAAGGGGTGGGAAGTTCAAGGGGGATATTAGAGGAAGGTTTTTTACTCAGAGAGTGGTTGATGCGTGGAATGCACTGCCTGAGTCAGTGGTGGAGGCAGATATACTAGTGAAGTTTAAGAGACTACTAGACAGGTACATGGAGGAATCTAAGGTGGGGGTTTATATGGGAGGCAGGGTTTGAGGGTGGGCACAACATTGTGGGCTGAAGGGCTTGTACTGTGCTGTACTATTCTATGTTCTATGTTCTATCCATCACCGTCGCCAGCAGCCCATTCCACGCACTCACCACTCTCTGCATAAAAAACTTACCCCTGACAACTCCTCTGTATCTACTTCCAAGCACCTTAAAACTGTGCCCTCTCGTGCTAGCCATTCCAGCCCTGGGGAAAAGCCTCTAACAATCCACAGAATCAATGCCTCTCATTATTTTGTACACATCTATCAGGTCACCTCTCATCTTCCATCGCTCCAAGGAAAAAAGGCCGAGCTCACTCAACCTATCCTCATAAGGCATGCTCCCCAATCCAGGCAACATCCTTACAGATCTCCTCTGCACCCTTTCTGTAGTTCCTACATCCTTCCTGTACTGAGGTGACCAGAACTGAGTACAGTACTCCAAGTGGGGTCTGACCAGGGTCCTATATAGCTGCAACATTAGTCTCGGCTCCTAAGCTCAATCCCACGATTGATGAAGGCCAATATACCGTATGCTTTCTTAACCACAGAGTCAACCTACGCAGCAGCTTTGAGTGTCCTATGGACTCGGACCCAAGATCCCTCTGATCCTTCACACTGCCAAGAGTCTTACCATTAGTACTATATTCGGCATCATATTTGACCTACCAAAATGAACCACATCACGCTCAACTGGGTTGAACTCCATCTGCCACTTCTCAGACCAGTTTTACATCCTATCAATGTCCCGCTGTAACCTCTGACAGCCCTCTACACTATCCACAACACTCCCAACCTTTGTGTCATCAGCAAACTTACTAATCCATCCCTCCACTTCTTCATCCAGGTCATTTATAAAAATCACAAATAGTAGGGGTCCCAGAACAGATCACTGAGGCACACCACTGGTCACCGACCACCATGGAGAATATGACCTGTCTGCAACCATTCTTTGCCTTCTGTGGGCAAGTCAGTTCTGGATCCACAAAGCAATGTCCCCTTGGACCCCAGGCCTCCTTACTTTCTCAATAAGCCTTCCTTGTCAAATGCCTTGCTGAAATCCTTATACAGTATATCTGCTGCTCTACCTTCATCAATATGTTTAGACACATCTCAAAAATTTCAATCAGGCTGTAAGGCACGACATGCCTTTCACAAAGCCATGCTGACTATTCTTAATCATATTATGCCTCTCCAAATGTTCGTAAATCCTGCCTCTCAGGATCTTCTCTGTCAACTTACCAACCACTGAAATAAGACTCACTGGTCTATAATTTCCTGGGCTATCTCTACTCCCTTTCTTGAATAATGGAACAACATCCGCAACCCTCCAACCCTCCGGAGCCTCTGCTGTTCTCAATGATGATGCAAAAATCATTGCCAGAGGCTCAGCAATCTCCTCCCTCACCTCCCACAATAGCCTGGAGTACATCTCATGCGGTCCCAGTGACTTTTCCAATTTGATACTTTCCAAAAGCTCCAGAATATCATCTTCCTTAATACCTACATGCTCAAACTTTTCAGTCCACTGTAAGTCATCCCTACAATCGCCAAGATCCTTTTCCCTAGTGAATACTGAAGCAAAGTACTCACTAAGTACCTCTGCTATCTCCTCCGGTTCCATGCACACTTTTCCACTGTTACACTTGATTGGTCCTATTCTCTCACATCTTATCCTCTTGCTCTTCACATACTTGAAGAATGCCTTCGGGTTTTCCTTAATCCTGTCCACCAAGGCCTTCTCATGGCCCCTTCTGGCTCTCCTAATTTCTTTCTTAAGCTCCTTCCTGCTAGCCTTATAATCTTCTAGATCTCTATCATTACCTAGTGTTTTGAACCTTTCGTAAGTTCTTCTTTTCTTCTTGACTAGATTTACAACAGCCTTTGTACACCACGATTCCTGTTCACTACCATCCTTTCACTGTCTCATTGGTTGTATCTGTGCAGAACTCCACGTAAATATCCTCTGAATATTTGCCATATTTCTTCTGTACATTTCTCTGAGAACATCTGTTCCCAATTTATGCTTACAAGTTCCTGCCTGATAGCCTCATATTTCCCTACTCCAATTAAACACTTACCTAACTTGTCTGTTCCTATCCTTCTCCAATGCTATGGTAGAATTGTGATCGCTATCTCCAAAATGTTTTCCGACTGATAGATCAGACACCTGACCAGGTTCATTTCCCAATACCAGATCAAGTACAGCCTCTCCTCTTGTAGGCTTATCTACATATTTTGTCAAGAAACCTTCCTGAACATACCTAACAAACTCCACCCCATCTAAACCTCTCTCTAAGGACATGCTAATCGATATTTGAGAAATTAAAATCTCCCACCACGACAACCCTGTTATTATTACACCTTTCCAGAATTTGTCTCCCTATCTGCTCCTTGATGTCCCTGTTACTATTGGGTGGTCTATAAAAAACACCCAGTAGAGTTATTGACCCCTTCCTGTTCCTACCTTCCACCCACAGAGACTTCGTAGCCAATTCCTCCATGTCTTCCTCCTTTTTTGCAGCCGTGACACTATCTCTGATCAACAGTGCCATGCCCCCACCTCTTTTGCCTCCCTCCCTGTCCTTTCTGAACATCTAAAGCCTGGCACTTGAAGTAACCATTCTTGCCCCTGAGCCATCCAAGTCTCTGTCGTAATGGCCACAACATTACAGCCCCAAGTACTGATCCACGCTCTAAGCTCATCTGCTTTGTGCATAATACTCCTTGCATTAAAATAGACACATCTCAAACTATCGGTCTAAGCACGTCCCTTCTCTATCACCTGTCTATCCTCCCTCTCGCTCTGTCTCCAAGCTTTCTGTATTTGTGAGCGAACCACCTCTTCCTCTGTCTCTTCAGTTTAGTTCCCACCTCCCAGCAATCCTAGTTTAAATTCGCCCCAATAGCCTTAGCAAACCTGCCCGCCAGGATATTGGTCCCCCTGGAATTCAAGTGCAAACCGTCCTTTTTGCACAGGTCACTCCTGCCCCAAAAGAGGTCCCAATGATCCAGAAATCTGAATCCCTGCCCCCTGCTCCACTCCCTCAGCCACGCATTTATCCTCCACCTCACTCTATTCCTATACTCATTGTCACGTGGCACAGGCAGTAATCCCGAGATGACTACCTTTGTGGTTCTGCTTCTCAACTTCCTTCCTAATTCCCCGTAGTTTGTTTTCAGGACCTCCTCCTTTTTCCTGCCTATGTCAGGAGGCAGAGTGGGAATAAAGGGAGCCTTTTCTGGTTGGCTGCCGGTGACAGTTGGGGTTCCACGAGGATTTGTGTTGGGACCAATTCCTTTTACGCTATATGTCAATGATTTGAATGATGGAATTGATGGCTTTGTTGCAAAGTTTGCAGACTTAATGAAGATATGTAGAGGGGCAGGTAGCATTGAGGAAGTAGACAGGCCACAGAAGGACTAAGCCAGATTAGGAGAATGGGCAAAGAAATAGTAGATGGAATACAGTGTCAACAAGTATGTGGTCACGCACTTTGGTGGAAGAAATTGAAAGGGTTGACTATTTTCTAAATGGAGTGAAAATAAAAAAACTGAGGCACAAAGGGACTTGGGAGTCCTTGTGCAGGATTCCTTAAAGGTTAATTTGCAATTTGAGTCTGTGGTGAGGAAGGCAAATGCAATGATATCATTTCATTTCCAGAGGACTAGAATATAAAAGTATGGATGTAATGTTCAGACTTTATAAAGCACTGGTAAGGGCTCACTTGAGCAGTTTTGGGCCCCTTTTCTTAGAAAGTATGTGCTGAAACTGGAGAGGGTTCAAAGGAGGTTCACAAAAATGATTCCAGGACTGAATGGCTTATCATATGAATGGCATCTGATGGTTCTGGGCCTGTATTCACTGGAATTCAGAAGAATGAGGGGTGACCTCAGTGAAATCTATCAAATGGTGAAAGGCCTTGACAGAATGGATATAGAGGATGTTTCCTATTATGAGAGAGTCGAAGACTACAGGACACAGCTACAGAATAGAGGGGTGACCTTTTAGAATGGAGATGAGGAGGAATTTCTTTTGCCAGAGTGTGGTGAATCTTGGAATTCTTTGCCATGGGCAGCTACGGAGGCCATGACTTTATGTATACTTAAGACAGAGGCCAATAGATTCTTGATTGGTCAGGGCATGAAGGGGTATGGGGAGAAAGCAGGAGATTGAGGTGGAAAGGAAAATTGGATCAGCTATGATGAAATTGTGGAGCAGACTCGATGGGCCAAATGGCTTAATTGTGCTCCTGTATCTTGTGGTGTTATGATCTTAGGGAAACACGTGGTCACAGGGGGAACATCTGAGCTCTCACATGGAACTGAACTTGAGTTGCTGGAACTCCAGGGGATATTGGAAATCATCTTAGAGACATAGCTACCACCATATAAAATCTGCTTGCCCTAGCTATTGAATTTCCTATTGCCCCTGCTTTAGAGCCATTGAGTCATAGAGATGTAGAACACAGGTATGGATCCTTTGGTCCACCGTGCCCACAGAAACCTTTTTTGGCCATTAATATCATTTATTGTATAAGGAACATATCCTTCCTTTCTTTGCCTATTTAAGTATCTGTCCAAAAGTCCCTTAAATGTAATATTTGTATCTGATTCCACCACCTCCTCTGGCAGTATGTTCTGTCCTTTACTGTCTGTATGAGAAATTTACCACTTTCTCTCACCTCTGTCAAATACCCTAATTTCCAGGTCCTGCCAATGGAAAGCTATTATGACTATTTTACCCGATCTAAATCTCCCATAATTTTATATATTTCTGTTAGGTGATCAGTCAGCTTCCTTTGTTCCAGGAAAAAACAAGCTCAGCCTATTTAAATAAAATTATTTAATCCAGGTAACATCCTAATCTTCTCTGTACTGTGTCCGGTTCAATCTCTTCCTTGCTTTAGTGTCAAAACCAGACCTGCTTGTGGTACTCTAAGTGTGTCCTAACCAGTGTTTTGAAAAGTTTCAAAATAACCTCTTGACTCCTTATATTCTCTGCCCCAACCAATGAGCGTACCATTTGGCTTCTTCATCACCGTATTGATATACTTTGCTATCTTCTGTAAACTATGGACTTAGTCCTTAGTTCTCTATATTTATCAACATTCCTTAGTGCCCTACCATTTACTGTATATGGAAGAAGGAAGAAAGCCCTTAACTCTGAGTGGAGTCATCGGGATGCCGTAGCTCGGCATTTTTTTAGCAGGCTTTCTTATTTTTACGAGGCCGAGTTGCGAGCTCGATGCTCAACCCAGTGCGGATGGAAAGCGTGCATGGGAGGCGGCTGGATTCGAACTCTGGAGCCTTCGTTCCGAAGTCCGGCGCTGATGCCACTACGCCACCAGCGGACCTATTTACAGTATATACCCACCCCATTTGTTTTCCAAAATGCAATACTTCGCACTTTTCAGGATTAACCTCCAGCTGCAGTCGCCCACAGAAAATGCTGGAGAAATTCAGCAGTTTAGGCAGTATCTATGGAAAAAAGTAGACATTTGACTTTTCAGGCAGAGACCTGGTCTTCCAGCATTTTGTGTTGCTTTGGATTTACAGTATTTGCATCTTTTCTCATATTTCTCATTTAATCTCCATCTTCCTGCTTGCTGTACTTGATATGCCTCTCCTCCGCTGTTCAGTTGAGCTGCACATGGAGACTCACTCAAAGTTTGGAGCAAATACTGACTGACTGTAAAGTGTTCTGGAATGTTCTGAATGAGAGGTGAAATGCTCTGCAAAAAAAAAGAAGCTCCTAATTCTTTCCCTCTAAATTGGAAGCAGTGGCTTTGCTTACAGGAATTGGAGAGTTTCTTTCAACACTCGATTTCCAAAGGAAAAATAACAGTTAATTGTTATAGTATAGATTTTTTTCCTTCAGTACATTTTGATACTTTAGAGAACAGATCTTGGAGCAATACTACTAATGATTCTGGAATCCAGAGGCAGCCAAAAGATATCTTTCATTTCAAAGCTATTAGCAGAGCTTTTTGACATGAAAGCGTCCCCATTTTTGATAGATATAGCACATTCTTCATTGGTCTTGAAAACTCGCTTTAGCAAATCTTTTTAGAGCTATCATACTACAGTTCTTATTTTATTAAATCCAAGAAAAAAATTCTTCATTGATTCAATATGATTTATTGGTAGTCTTTTTATGGGGTCAATTACCAGATTATTTTTAACAAGCAGCATAATGGTTGCAATCATACCATTATAAGTAGCCGGCAAAAAGCAGGGGCTTTTTGTTATCAAGCAAATGTTACATTATTAATGTAAATGCTGCCTGAATCCAGAATCCTAATCCAACGTAACACAAGCTAATGTAGACTTGGCCTCCCTACAAGAGCTGCATATCTTTAGTTGCACTTTGCCTGTTTATAACTTGATTTACCTCTGCAAGGTTAACGAGCAGTGCCCCATGTACCATACGGTATCTGTAAGCTTATTTTCTTCAGAATCATTTTTCTGTCTTATGAATCCATTCAAACTAAGCAGGCATTAAAGCAAGAAAATATATGAGTACTGTAAATATCATCCTATGTGACCACAAGACAAGTAGGCAGAGACCATAATGTCACAGATGATTCAGCAAGGTCGGTCAAAATCCAAAGGAAAGAGGTCACAAACAAAAACGGTTCTCTGTGACATTGTAAAGCCCTGCATCTGCTGTCAAGCGAGAGATAAGGCGGTGATGATGGACCTCTGGATACAATCTGAACCACTTATTCAGGGTTTACTGTCATTGTCTATTGTAATTCAGGAGAACTGCTCCAAGTGCCATTAAATCTAAACTAGCTGTTAACTTTTCATGGCTATTCACAACTCTTTACTAGCTATAGCAGTCCATGCCTGCTTGTAAGATCTCAGAATCAGGTTTATTATCACTGACATACAGGATGTTGTGAATATTGTTGTTTTGCAGCAGTACAGTATTTAGTATCTAGATACCATCTTGTCATTGGCTGATAAGTGGCAACATTTGTGCTATACGGATGCCAATTGATAATCATTACATGTGAGAGATGTTATTTTCTATCTTCTAACAGTATCAAAGTAGTTTGTCACCTTTCAGGACAAATCAACCTGCTTCTTTAGCACCACACATTTGTTACATTGGCTGTAGTCTGTGCCATAAGACCGTAAGAAATAGGTGCAGAATTATGCCATTCAACCCACTAAGTTCACTCCACCTATAGAAAGCACAGCTGATTCTCACCTAAGCTATACTAATAGCCCACCCCAGACCAGTATTCTCTGCGACACTATTGATCAAGAAGGTAGCAAGTACATGTAAAAGCCACCATCTCTAGGTTTTTTCCTTAATTCACTCACCATCCCAATTTGGAACTATATTCTTATTCCTTTGCTGCTTGGTAAAATCGTTGACCTTAGTGTTGTGGCAGTACATTCACCAGAAGAGTTGCAACAGCTCAAAAATCAAGCTCACCAACATCTACTCAAGAACAATTAAGGGTGGGTGATCAATAGGTGCTAGATTTTAAGAAATACTGACAAAGGAGTCTATGAAAATTTGTGAAAGTACTTGCCATGTTTGCTAAATAAAAGATTTTGCTCTTCATTGTATGTTGTGCTCTAACAGACGTTATTTAAGAGTTGTCTTCTTTACCCTTTTCATCTTGTTTGCAGAGTTGATTAGATGTTAAAAAGCTTTTTATAGGTTGTATGGTGACAATATAATGATTGCTTTAACTGTGACTTTCTGCAGTTGTTCTAAAGTGGCTGAAGACACTTTATGTTCTGTGACTGTTCTGAAATGTGCTGTAGATTGTTTAGATCTGTTTGAACAAATTTACTTTGGATTGTTTAAATTCCAAAAGCCATTTATCCCTTTTTAAATTGTATATCTGGCATTAATACTCTACATTGCTGTATTTAATCTACCTTATGTGCTTATCTGGGTTAAATAGAAGAGGATATTCTCTTTCTTCATCAACTTGAAATCTTAACTTTTGCACAAGTGTCCTTTGTTATATTATTATTTGATGAACAGTTTTATTCATTGTTTGATCTGAATGGGCCAGGGTATGCATGGGGTGTTCAATATTGTCCATACTCATAGGCAGGAGGAAATAAAAAATGAAATTTGACTTGGATGCATAGATAGTGCAAAGGAGGGAATGGTGCAATAATACGACATTTGGAAATCTCTGCACAATTTCCTTCAAAATGGGTAACGTTCAGTTTTCTTATTTTCCAAGCCTCAATTTCACTTTTGCAGATTCAGTGCTATATAACTTTCCATTCCAGACCACTAGGATGACACCTGGAATATTTGGAATGCTAGCCTTCATTAACCACTTGAATTTGAATCTACGTTTGTAAATTATTATGTATATTGTCATATTCTCTCAATGTTCGTTCTAGATTTGGATCATTGGATGTTTCAAAGATGTTAGACGATGATTTTCAAATTAGGTGTGAGCTGATCACAGCATTTTGGAGTCATCCGTGAAAATTCAGATGTATTCCAGTGCTGGCCACAGAATTAGAGTGGAACATTGCCATACTTTGTTCTTGTAATATGTAGGAATATCTCATTCAGAAGTAGCAAGACAGTATTCAACTCCATTGTTAAGAAGAAAATCTGGAACAGCAGATCAGGCACTAGATATCCTGCAGTAAATGGCACATCTCCTGATTGCTCAAGCCTTTTGATTATCTGTAGCCTACAAAGTGGAATATTTTCTAGTTGCCTTGGATGAGTATAATCTACTACCCTGAAGATCACTGCCATTTTGGCAGTGTCTGCTATTTACCAAAAGCCACAAACAGGTGTGACTTGCCCAGGCTACTTTTAAAAAATTCTTCCAGATCTGTGCTGTCTGTCATATGAAAGAACAAAACCAGCAGCTGCAGAGGAACACCATGAACTTGCAGGTTACCCTCCTTGTCGCACATCACTCTGACTTGGAAATGTTCCTTTTTGCTCTAAATCTTGGAACTCCCTACTCAACAGCACCGTGGAATACCTTCACAAAATGCAGTGTAGCAATTCCAGGTGTCATCCTGGTGGTATATCACCATCTTACCAAGAATGCTTGGCTTCTTAGCAACATCCTATTCTTTTTTGAAGAGCATATGTGTGTGCCACTAGTAAATTGATGAGTTAGGAGCATGCCTTGCACAGCGAAAAATTACACAGTTTTTTAATGGGACAACAGAATTACTAGAGGAAGATGGCATCACAAATCTAATTATGACTATGACAGGCAGATCTGCAATGATTTAGAGCAGTTGAAGTCTGGCATATTAGAGTGACTCTGGTCACGGACCCCGTGACGGGCATAAAGAACCAGCAGAGATGGAAAACACTTTGGAGTCTCGTATTGCTATAAACTAATAATATTTATTAGTAACTACGCAATACAGTAATATAAATGTGAATAAATCAAACAGGTTAGCAATGATTATATATAAAAGTAAGCGTGAAATATATATATTTATGAAAAACCAAGCTTCTTTAAGCCTAGGGGTAAAAAGATACAGTCTTACGATGTTGAGTAAAGTTCAGTTCAGTTCAGTTCAGTTCGTGGTATTTAGTTGAGTAGTGATGGAGAGAGAGAGAGAGAGTGAGTTGAGTCTTCAGGTGAGCTGATGCCGCTGATCTTCTCGTCGTCCTCCAAAATCCTTTACAAGTCACCGACTGTGACTTTAACCAGGGGGACCGGTCTTCTGTGGTGGAGCTATCACCCAGGTGAGGGTGGACGCATAGACAACTCCCCACCAGTCAACCCCTTCTCCTCAAACTGGAATAACAACTTGGATCAATCTGCCTGATCGATCCTCCAAAACCCACTTTCTCTGCAGGCACAATAATGCTCATTCAGTGTCCAGATCATGTGTCTTGAGGTCTGTATCATCTGACCTCCCATTTATTTCACCAGGCTGAGCATCACCTGTCATTCAAAGACTCCCTCCCTCCTTTGTCTGTAAAGGAGTGCACAAGCAGGCACAAGCATCAACAACCAGCCTTTGGTCACCATAGCAACCTTCGAGCTGCTCGGTGCTGTCTCTAACTCCAAGCTCAGTAAAAATCCAAAGTTACTTCCAATGCCTTAAAGTGACAGTCCAACCGTTAACCTTTGTCTCTCTCTCTCTTTTCAAAAGCAACGTATCAGTGGTAAATAACTCTGTCTCTCTCTCCTTTCCAAACAAACCATCAATGATAAATGTCTCTCTCCAAACAGTTAATAGGAGTACTCCTGGATCCCCTCACACTCTAGAATATGGGAAGATGCTATAATGCATGTGAACAATTAATTAGATTTGTGTTGGAAAAGGCAGAACATGTAAACTTACAGGAGGAAAAGAAGATAAACTTACAGTAAAAAAGATTATAAATAATGGCAATAACCTATTTCAATTAAATAGTTCAATCCTTGTGTTAAAATACTAGTCAGAAAGATATCACATTTGTGCTCTTCTGTCATAATTGGCTGTGGCTTATCAGTTTGCTGCAACTTTTTATATTCTCTTAAAAATTGTTTTGAAAATTGTTCATTTTTTATACTGTTGGTTTTTTGAGCTAATCTAACAGTCAGTTTAACATGCAGAGTGAAAATTTGAAATGTGAAAACATGAAAAACTGCAGTTAGTCTAAAATAACCAATATGTATGTCAAGGCCTATAACCATTGCTAGGGGAACAGAGATAGTTCTTTCTAATGATCATGGTTGCACAGTAACAGCTGGCCTCCAACTGCAAAAACAAAAGTCCACTAATAACATGTTAAAAAAATACATCAATTTCAATTTTATTCAGTCCAATGATTCCAAAGAAAGACTAATTTGGCAGCATAAAATTTAAATACAATTGATTTTTTATAATGGAACAGTAAATCTAATACATATACTGAAGGTCTAATGAAGTAAGTAATATTCTCACTAGAACTCCTAAAAGAAATGTTCAGTTTTCCTATTTTCAATAGAATAACTTGTCTTCTGGAACAATATTATACTGCAGAGATATGTTTCTAATATAGATTAGAAAAATTTATTTTTGAACTGGTTCTGCATATTTTTGTTTCCAACTGGATGCTGCTTGTGTTTGAATAAACTCCAGCTGTAGATGACAGGGCATATCTGTACTGTTCTTGTCTCTACAGCTGTCATTAACAGTACTTTCAGTTTGCTTGACTGGGAGCTTGTTGCAGTTTCATCCTGTCTCAAGTAGAAAAGCTTGCTAACATGTGACATTCCACCAAACAAGCTGGTGGAAAACTGACAAAGCCTGTTCAATTTTTTTTTACCCCAGAGACAGTAAAAAGATTAGCAACCCTTGGACATCATTTCATGATTTTACAGTTGGAAACAAAACACTCAACTACTTTAGCACTTAGCTACTGAACTGAAAATGATTGATTTTAGTCACGTCTAACACGACATTTTGTACAAATAAGCTTCTATTTCTTTATACTGAGCAACTTTAACAACTGAAGAACACTCTCTGAACAGTTATTTTTTGTGAGCAATCTCAATTATTGATCCCGAGCTACCAATATTCCACAATATTTCAAATCTCAATTATTGAAACAAGCATTAAACAGAACGCCAGGCAGAAGTCCATCTGTTGCTTTTCCTAGTGGGTAAACGTTTTGTTGGAAATCTTTTTTTGCAGTCTGTATGTATATTTTAAAAGCTAATTAATTGTCATCAAAGAATGAATGCATAATTGCAGTATGTTTTAACCACAATGTGCTTGAGATTGAGATCAGGCACAATTTAGGGGTGAAGTAAAGAGCTGGGAAGTCAATTGGTGAAAGAGACACAGGGCTGGAAAAGGGGGAATTTTTTTAGGAGAGGGCAGAAGGCCATGGAAGGAAGAAAATTGGTGAGGAGTACCAGAGGGAGGTAATGGGCATGTAAGGAGATAAGGTGAGAGTGGAAAATGGGAATGGGGAATGGTGATGCGGCGGGAGGGGGGGGGGGCTGCGGGAGGCATTACTGGAAGTTCAAGGAATAGATGTTCATGCCATCAGGTTGGAGGATACCCAGACAGAATACCCACTCCTCCAACCTGAGTGTGGCCTCATTGCGGCAGCAGAGGAGGCCATGGACTGGCATGTCGGAATGGGAATAGGTTGTAGAATTAAAATGGGCAGCCACTGGAAGATCCTGCTTTCTCTGGCAGTCATAGCATAGGTGCTCAGCGAAGCAGTCTCTCAATTTATGTTGTGTGTCACCGATAGATAGGTGTCCACACTGGGAGCACCAGAAACAGTAGATGACCCCAACAGACTCACAGTGAAATGTCGCCTCATCTGGAAGGACTGTTTGAGGCTCTGAGTGGTAGTGAGGGAGGAGGTGTAGAGGCAAGGATAAGTGCCGGGAGGGAAATCAGTAGGGAGGGACAAATGGACCGGAGATTTGCGTAGGGAGCGATTCCTGGAGAAAGCAGAATGTTGGGATGTTGCGGGGGGGTGTGGAGGGGTTGGGAGAGAAAAGTGTGCTTGGTGGTGGGATCCCATTGGAGACGGCGGAAGTTATGGAGAATTACATGCTGGATGCAGAAGCTGGTGGCTGGCGGCGTTGTCCATGGCCTCCTCTACTGTCACGAGGAGGCCACACTCAGTTTGGAGGAGCAACACCTTACATTCTGTCTGGGTAGCCTCCAACTTGGTTGCATGAACATCGATTTCTCAAACTTCCGGTATTTCCCCCTGCCCCCCACTCTCCTTCACCATTCCCCATTCCTATTTCCTTTTCTCTCCTCATCTCCTTGCCTGCTCATCTGGTGCTCCTCCCCCTTTACCTTCTTTCATGGACCTGCCCTCTGCAATCAGTTTTCCCCTTCTTCAGCCCTGTATCTATTGCACCTATCAACTTCCCAGCTGTTTACTTCAAGCCTCCCCCTCCCAGTTTCACCTATCACCTTGTGTCTCTTCCGCCCCTCTCCCCACCTTCTTATTTTGGCTCCTCATCTTTTTTTCTCCAGTCCTGATGAAGGGTCGAAATGTCGACTGTACTCTTTTCCATAGATGCTGCCTGGCCTGCTGAGTTCCTCTAGCATTTTGTGTGTGTTGCATTGGATTTCCAGCATCTGCAGATTTTCTCTTGTTTACTTTTGTACACAATTGGTTTATCAGTAACAGATATTGACTTTTTGGTAAATTGAATATGTTTGAGTTCCTTACTTGCAAGATCAATTACCATTCACAATAGAGTCAATAGAAACTACAAGTTGCTACTTTGAAGTTAGTAACACAATTGTCCCTTAGTTGCTGGGTGTGGTTCATTATTCCTATCTCATCCGTCTCTGGCACCTCCTATTGTGTAGTGTCATTATGCTTTAGAAAGGCCTTTCCAGAAAAGTCTCACTGAAGAGGTTTCACTCATCTATCTTGACGCCAGTCTATCTTATTTGTAGTAAGCAGAGGTGTCTCCAACGATCTCACTTCAAAGGTCTTTACTTGACTCCAACTGCCCCAGGCTATCCCTACCTGGGTATTGTCTCCAACCCTTGCCTTACCACAACTTCCATACTTCCACCTCTTTGTCCTGTAGAGGACAATGTAAACTCTATTGTATTTCAATAGCACAGAATCTCTGAGATTGAGAGTTTCATCAGGGACAGTAGGCTGTTGACATCAGGGGTGTACGTGCTACACTCCTAGCTAATAATGGCACCAGTGCCACCTTTCAAACAACAGAAACTCTAGTGCTAATCGATTTTGAAGAGTCACAGTGCAGATTGGAGCATTTCCGCAGTTATGCCGTTGATGGCCTGGCCTGTACCATGTAGTGCTAAGGTTGTATCATTAGCCAGTTTCTCCAGCAGTGCTGACACAGTGTTAGTGCTTTCACAAGCCAGCCTGGCAGGTTCCTAGAACAGGAGCATTACAATCCAGAAACACTCAGTCTCTATAGTTCTTGAATGGCAGCCCAACGCAGTAGGATGTAGACAGAGAGAGAGTAGGCCAGATACCGACCCCTCCATTGCTTTGGTTCAGGACAAAGATCCATATTAGAAGGGATATCACTGGCAGCCAGTGATAGGCCTATCGGTTAACAGGATTCAGAGGGTCACCAGTAGTATAAACATGCATATACTGTTACCCAACTCCATCCCTCATTGGTTACAGTAATATTCTTCACCCTGTCCTCATGAAGCAGCCTTGGAGCGGGGGGGGGGCGCGGGGGGAAGTGGGGGGCTGTTTTACGCAATCGTTATAAGTAGGTTGATGCCATCCTTGAAAACAATTGTTTTGGCAAGAGTCATTCCTTTGGGCAGCGCAGTCCTATGCTTCTTTTACAGTTCTAATTTCATTATCAAGGTAAAACACAGGATCAAAATTACTATGATAAACACTTTGGCAAGCCACCAACTGAATGAATAGGCCCTTGCTAGAGCACACCCAACAACCCAACTTGGTTAGTATGTGACTAAGTCAAAAAAAAGTGTTAGGAGTATTAGTGTTGTGAGATACTTCTGCCTTTTAGACAGAAAACAGATGTCCAGATTACACAAATTTATAATGCATAGTGATTACTTAAGGTGGCAAATAGCAAAGATCAAGAGTTCGGTCCATCAGTCCTTATCATCAACATTGCCTTGGCCCAAGGGCATCCTTGAACCTATTGGCCAGGCATACCCATGTTTACCCCACCAAGTCCACCGTCCCATCTCCATGTTTGCCAGATCAAAGAACTGTAAAACCCATTTAGAATTTATTTCACATTTAGAATAGTATTATCTAAACAATAATGCTGTTCAAAACAAAAATTACAAGTTACAAGTGGGTCGTATGAGCTATATGTGTATAAAGTAGGTAATGTTAAAACCAAAGTTGACAATAAAATTTTAAGGAGAAATTAATTTGGCAATGATTAGCCAAAATTTGGTCATTGTCAACTTGATTACATATAATACAAAGATGTATGTTAAAATAGCATCCAAATTGTATAGCCGGCTATTGCAATAATTTTAAAGCAATGTACAATATTGCCAAGAGGTTACAGTAGAGCATCTTGGGAAATCTCACACAAGTATTATCCCCATTCCCCTAAACAGTTTTAATCCTCTGATGTTGTAATTACTTTTGGCAATATTGTAAAACACTCACAATTTTACTTAACGCTTCTCATCTCACAGAAGTAACATTATACGTTTTCCTTTAACCTAGGTTGCAATTTATTTACGATAAAATTTATTAAACTGGGTGTCGCCACTTCTAGAGTAAATCCAGAATACTTTTGAAAACATTTACGCACATGTTCTACATATTCATTAATGTCGTTGTCCCCTGTCTGACACTTTTTTTGGTGCCAATCCGCAATGTGAGGGGAACACTTTCGTAAAGTTTCTACTAGATCAGTTCAAGGTATATTTAAATTAAATTTCTCTCATCCCCTCTGCACCCCTCCATCACCCATACTGCTTTTGGGTACCACTGCCTATGGTAGGGTACCAGCATCACTGAGTAATCAAGAGATGTCACTTGGCATGGGCTTTGTTAAATCCATGCCTGGGTAAGCAGGAGTACAGCATCTAGCTCATCATCAGACTGTGGTGCTAATTCTTTCTATTCAAACACAGAGGTAGATACTCTTATACTTCATCTGCTCTTTTCCAATAACTTTTGCTCACTTTCTCTGCTTTTTACAGGATTCATCTAGTTGTTTTTGCATTTCACATATACATTGAACAACTACAGGCCACCTCACAGTGTTCTTACATTTTTCAGGGGTTCCCAACCTGGGGCCCACAGACTCCTTGACTGGCGGCTTTAGTCCTGTACTCAATGGAACTTAGAAGAAAGCAAAGGGTTCTCATTGAAACCTACTGAATGTTGAAAGGACTAGATAAGGTGGGTGTGGAGAGGATGTTTCCTTTGGTGAGGGGTGGGGGTCGGTACCTGAAACTAGAGAACTAGAGGGGACAGCCTCAAAATTGAGGAGTGAGCTTTTAGACCAGAGATAAGGAGGATTTTTTTTTAGCCAGAGAGCTGTGAATCTGTGAAATGCTTTGCCACAGACTGCAGTGGAGGCCAAGTTCATGGAAATATTTAAGGCGGAATTTGATAATTTTCTGATTGGTTAGGGCATCAAAGGATGTGATGAGAAATCAGGTGTATGGGCCTAAGTGGGGTCCGGAATCAGCCATGTTGAAATGGCAGAGCAGGCTTGATGGGCCAGAATGGCCTAATTCTACTCCTATGTCTTATAATGTACAAACATGCATGCTACTGGAATCTTTTAGAGGTGCAAGACAGGAGATTTTCATGTTATCATTCACACACATACATACACACACACACACACACACACACACACACACACACACACACACGCAGAAAATTAGGACACAGAAACACTTGCATGCATGTACAAATTTTGGAATTCCTCTTTTTTAACCACACGGTTATCAAATTTCCCTGCGCTTCGTGTGGGACACCGCATGTGTGACACAACCTGAACCATGGCAACCTCATGGAAGACACATCCTTGACAGCAACATTATATGGGGTACAACCCAGGCCAAGGCAACCTTTTTTTTAATGCTGCAGTTTTCCGATGTCAGCAACTAAGGTACAGGCATACCTTGACTACTCCATACAGGAGGAAATTTGCATTCCAGCAGCAGACTAAGTTTTTTGCTCAAATATGAGCATCTTAGGATTTAGGACTGATCAGCTACTTGGCTGAATTCCTTTCCCCGGTATAACGAAGTCGAGGATTAGCTTTCTCAGTGGAACCTCCAAGTAACTGTCATTGCTGATAATAAAATAAATAACATAACTTGGTGCAGAACACATGCAATCTTACAACTCAAACATGCTTACTTGTGCACAAGGAGAACAACATGACCCCTGTCGCCCACACTGTTCTGAAGCCAGGACAGAAAACTGGTACCTTTATGCAGAATTGGCTTATCTGTTACAGATATGACCATTTGGTAAATTGTCTGTATATGTTTGAGTTCCTTACTTGCACGATCAATCACCATTCACAATAGAGATGTTCTAGGTCAATAGAAACTGCAAGCTGATACTTCAATGTTAGTAAAGCAGTTATCCCCTCATTGTTGGGTATGTTTCACATCCTTCTGTTATTCTTATCTCCTTTGTCTCCAGCACCTCCTGTTGTGTAAAGGAATGCTATGTTTTAGGAAGACCTTTCTAGAAAAGTCTATAGAGGAGTCCCTCTACTGGTTTGAGTACACACTGCCACAGCCACCCCAGTTTATCTTATCTGTAGTAAGCAGGGCTGTCTCTGGTGGTCTCACTTCAAAGGTTTCACCTGACAACAACTGCCCAGGCTGTACTTGCCCAGATGTTGTCTTTAACCCCTGCCTTACCACAACTTCCAGAATATTTCTAGTCCTTACTGGATTGATTATTGTGAGATCTTGCTATGCACAAATTAGCAGCATACTTATATTACAACAGTGCAAAAGTTCCTAATTAGCTGTAAGGCTCTGTAAGATGCTCTGACATTACTAAATAAATGTAAAATTTTATCTTTCAAGTTTAAATACCATCAACTAGAACAGTGTTATGCTCACGTGTTCATCAAATGAACAGATTTCTTATATGTAGGTTACATTTGACTTCTCTGAAAAGTAGACATGAATTAAATGACAAATCTAAAATTGAATCAACACACATAAAAAATGCTGGTGAACGCAGCAGGCCAGGCAGCTTCTATAGGAAGAGGTGCAGACGACGTTTCGGGCCGAGACACTTCGTCAGGACTAACTGAAAGAAGAGATCGTAAGAGATTTGAAAGTGGGGTGGGGGGGGGGGCAGATCGGAAATGATAGGAGAAGACAGGAGGGGGAGGGATGGAGCCAAGAGCTAGAAAGTTGATTGGCAAAAGGAATACGAGGCTGAAGAAGGGAGAGGATCATGGGACGGGAGGCCTAGGGAGAAAGAGAGGGGGAGGGGAGCCCAGAGGATGGGCAAGGAGTTATAATGAGAGGGACAGAGGGAGAAAAAAGAGAGTAAGTAAGTAAATAAATAAATAAATGAATGAATGAATGAATGATGCGGTACGAAGGGCAGGAGGGGCATAAACGGAAGTTAGAGGTCAATATTCATGCCATCAGGTTGGAGGCTACCCAGATGGAATATAAGGTGTTGTTCCTCCAACCTGAGTATGGCTTCATCTTGACAGTAGAGGAGGCCGTGGATAGACACATCAGAATGGGAATGGGATGTGGAATTAGAACGTGTGGCGATTGGGAGATCCTGCTTTCTCAGGCGGACAGAGCGTAGGTGTTCAGTGAAACGGTCTCCCAGTCTGCGTCAGGTCTTGCCAAAATATAGAAGGCTGCATTGGGAGCACCGGACGCAGTATATCACAGATGAAGTGTCGCCTCATCTGGAAGGACTGTCTGGGGCCCTGAATGGTGGTGAGGGAGGAAGTGTAAGGGCATGTGTAGTACTTCTTCTGCTTACAAGGATAAGTGCCAGTAGCGATATCGGTGGGAAGGGATGGGGGGATGAATGGACAAGTGAGTTGCATAGATAGCGATCCCTGCGGAAAGCAGAAAGGATGGGGGGAAGGGAAAGATGTGCTTAGTGGTGGGATCCCGTTGGAGGTGGGAGGAGATATTGAATGTTGAAAATTTTATCACACAGTTACCGTCTCTACTGCTGGTGGGGCTGCATAGTATAGCTACTGTGTCACAGTGCCCACGTTTCAGCACTGACATTGCTACTGTCTGTGGGGTGGTTGCACATTCTCCCCATGACTGTGCGGGTTTATTCCCTCCCACATCCTAAAGACATGCAGGTTGTTTGGACACTGAATTGCACCAATTGTGTAGGTGAGGGAAATTGACAGAAATATGGGTAGAATAAAATGGGATTAATGTAAGATTAGTACAAATAGATTGCAAGGACATAGTTTTGTGCTATATCTCTCTAAAACTCCATGGGTCTCTTTGATCTTTTGTTGACTTGCTCATCCTCCCACGTTGGTAACTGATTACAGGCCAAGGAGAAATGAGGCATACAACGTTAAGCAGAAGGGTGTGTGCTGCACAGCATAATCCTTGATGATTTGATTTAACGCAAACAATGCTGTATGCTTTGATGTACATCTGACAATTAGATAAATATAACTGAAACACTGGTTCTGTCAGCTGCGTAAGTCTAGGGAAGACCGTCGCTGGCCCCACCAAACGTGTGAGATTGAGGTGTGAGCCCACCCCGAAACCCCCTGTTTGTGTGGATGCTGCGTGACTTGTTACCTTGTTACAAATCAGTACCACGAAATAACAGGCAGTACATCACATGCAATTAAATGACTTAACTTCATAATTCTTAAGTTGACTATGGGGTTAGTAAAGTAAAAGCGAATAAAAAGACAAAGGCCCATTTTAATGAAACAGTCTAATGTGCGCAAGTCGGAGCTCATGGTTTCCCCTTTGTTGATCCTCCTTCGATCAGATCATGGCCCTGCTCTGGGTCGTGTCCTATGACCTCTTTTCTCCGGCATCTTCTCCCTTCATCTCCCACCAAACCAAATGACCCCGCTCACACACTGGTGTCAGACACACAACATGTAAAACACATTCCCTTCATTGGACAGCTCACATTCCAAAGCACCTGTTATCTGTAACCATAACTGCTTCTACAGAAAGACCATATATTAGCAGTAAAACTTTTCCTAGGGTGTTACATAATCTTTAAATTATATATTATAAAATGAAAATGAAAAATGCCTGAAAGGCTCAGCATATCAGGCAGTATCTAAAGAGGAGCAATCAGTCTTTTAACTGTCAGTGGCTTCTGTTGTTGGCTCAGTTTTAATTCCATTTTCAATATGAACTGTAACAATTATTCTGTTAAATCTGTGTCTGTGTATGGTGGCACTGGGGATCTGATTTCATTTTAACCTGGGACTGAGTAGGAAATTGGAAACAGCATTTACTTGAGAACTAAAGGCAGGTATTGGCAGCCACTGGGAGTACGGAAATTTTCCTTGTGGTATCAGAGAAAATAGAATTTCTTCTTGAGATCATATAAGGCAATTTGTGATTCCTTCTGTGCCGTTGCCTCTCCCTTTTCTTCCCATGAGTTCCTTAGCTGGGCTTTGTCTAGCCGCTCAATCCAAGCAGAGGGCTACTCCATGAATGCTTACTTAATCACACAGATTTTGAGTTACCCATTGATCCATCAAGTATTTCCCATGCAAAGATCTTCATTTAGTACTTCATTTTGGGTTCCAGATGTATTAGCAGAGTGCAATCTCTAGAACTAGAGAACAGCAATAAAAAATTACAAGTAGTAGACTATTTTGCCCTATGCTTTCTGCATCATTAGGTGACATCATGTCTGCTCTTTTAACTCAGCTTCACTTTCTTGATGCATCATGTCCCTTAATTCTCTTCATATTGACATATCTATGTCTTTCTGTTATGAACATATTTAGCAACTGAGCCTTTACAATGTTGAGTAGAAATTTTTTGAAAGATTGAGGAACTCAGAAGTGTAGAAAACTGGCTCAGAAGGCAGAATGGAGGCCTCAGACAGGTTATCAGTGATTAAACTTAACGATGAGGTAAGCTTGAGGGGCCAGATGACCTGATCCCACTTATATTTTCTTCAGTTCTTGTGGTCAAACCAGAAACCTTACTGTATTTAGCCAGTATTATAGATGCTCCTGCTCACTTCTTAGGCATTTATTTAGGATTGAAGATGATATTTCTCGATTCTGGTTCTGTGAAGCCAGTCTGGGAGTTATCTAGTCTTCCACCGATGGGATTGGAGGTGGCTGATGGGATGGATAGTTTGTAAAGCAGAGTGCTCCTTCCACTGCTCATACGTCAGGGCCCATTGCCTGTGAAAACATAGGCCCAGGGCAGGAGGGTGAGAGTGGGTTTACAGCTTTCTGTTGACTGATGCGGACACAATAGGCTTAATGATCCTCTCCTGTATCATAAAATTTCCATGATTCTAACAGTAATGAATGTTTTTGTTACCAACCTTTAGATACTTCACATTATAACTTTCTCCACTGCCAGATCTGATTAAAAGTAGAAGCACATTTAAAAGTCTGCTTACTTTAGCAGAAGGTACTGTTTATTGACCTGATTGAATGGAGGGGTTGACTGACTCAGTGTATCGGTTGTTCATTAGTCCCTCTACTACAGGGGTCCCCAACCTTTTCTGCACCGTGGACTGGTTTAATATTGACAATATTCTTGCGGACCAGCCGACCGGTGGGGTGTGGGGTGTTAATCACGACCGGAATATAGGTGATAAGTCAACTATAAGTCACTTATCAGTGGCTGGTACACTCAATTTTGATTATAAAAGGGTTTGTCTAATGAATTTAATATTAAACACACAGCACATATTTTCCTCACATGAATATAGTGATAAGTCAATTGTAAGTCATAAGGGGGTTCCTTATGTCCTGCCTATTCCACAATTTAGTTTTAGTTGCATTCATTGCAGAAAACTCCGCTTCGCAGAGATGTGATGTTGGAAATGCAAGTAAAGTTTTCAGTGCTTTCGAGGCTATCTCAGGATATTCAGCCTTGAATTTGATCCAGAATGCCGGCAGAGGTGTTATGTCAAACATACTTTTCAGCCAACCGTCATTTGCAAGCTCGAGCAGTTGGTCTTCCTGTGCTGACATGGATGATTCACCAGGGACATTCACAAATGGGTCACGGACCCGTTCCTTTGCACATCTTGGGTCACTTGCGGTTGGGAAATAACGCTTGAATTCTGTCGACAGCAAAAATAGTTGTTCGCGCACCAGCTGTGAGCCTCAGTCTCTCCCAAATTCCCAGCTAATGTTGGGAACATGTCAAATATGCCCCTGTCCACTAGCCGTCCCCTCAGTTCCAGTTTGGCTGTGAAAGCAGACACTTTATCTGCCAACTTGAAGACAGTTGTCATTCTCCCCTGAAGTGACAAATTGAGTTCATTGAGCAGGTTGAAGATGTCACACAGATAAGCGAGTTTTGCTATCCACTCCTCGTCACTGAAGTGTGCTGCCAGTGGTGATTTTTTTCCTGAAAGAAATCTCTGTAGCTGCTCTCTTAACTCAAAAACTCTGGCCAGGGCTCTCCCCCTTGATAACCACCTGACTTCAGTGTGTAAGAGAAGGCGTTTGTGCTCTGTATCCATTTCCTCGCAAAGCTGCTCAAACAGACGTGAGTTAAGGGCTTTTGCTTTGATGTGATTGATAACTTCAACAACGTCACTCAATACGCTGTTAAAATCAGGTGACATTTTTCTGCTAGCCAGCATTTCCCTGGGTGTGACACAGTGTGTAGACTGGCATTCAGGAGCAACCTCTTTGACTCGGGTAGTGAAACCAGACTCATTAAGCTGTGCTTCGATGTCCTCCGCTATGTCATCGATTCTCCTTGAATCTGTGGTAGCTGAAAGAAAAACCTGTGCCATCTTGTTAGCTGCAGCTTCTCCCAACAGTTCACGGCACATGTTCTTGGCAGCAGGCAGAATCAATTCTTCACCAACAGTGAAAGGTTTCTTAACCTTAGCAATTAAGGCTAGCCACTAAATACAACACTGTCAGGGCAGCAGCATTTGTGGAGGTGGTGGCTCTCAGCACTTGCTTCTGTCCCACTTGCTCAGGATTTTTCCGCTCAAAAAACTCAATGGGTTTGTCTTTAAGTGCAGGGTGCTTGTACTCAAGGCGCCGAAGCAGTTTTGAGGGCTTCATTGCCTCATTAGACAGCTTGTCTCCACATATCACACACAGGGGGCTTGGAGCGTGTGAGTCACCGGTCACGATAAAGCCATATTTTATGTATGACTCGTCGTATTTTCTGTTGAATGAAGCTTTCTTTTTTTTTGCAGTCTCGGCCTCAGCTATCTCTGCGTTATCATCGTTTGGCCTTTTACGTCCCCTACCACCTCTTCCAAAGAAACTCTCAAGAAACGTTTGTTTTTTACTCATCGAGTAGTTGTAGGTTAATGACCGACTGATGTCCTTGCATGGGTAATGACCTTGCATGCGTTCAAGTTCAACAATGGGCATGACAGGGAATGAGGAAAGGTGCAGTTGACTCATATCGTTCCCTCGCGGCCCGGTAGCACATGCTTTGCAGCCCAGTACCGCCCGGTGGTTGGGGACCACTGCTCTACTTTATTTTCCTGCTGAGGGGATGCTCTTACAAGCATTTCTACTGCTGAAAATTCAGTCCAATCCTTGACACCCTCTACCAATACCTTCAACTGACTACCAAAGTGACTGCCCTTCCTACAGAGTCAGGAAATAACCTATAGGTAGTGGCCCAACTCTTAAACTGAACTTCCTACGGATAGAAACAATGGGTGGGAGTAACCCTTTCAGAATATGTAAATGAGGACCAAGGCTGTAGGGCGGTCCACATATTCTTGCAAATTTCACAGTGCTTGGCATCTTCAACAATCCAGCCTCTGCAAATGTTTTGTTTTTGTTCCTCCAACCCAGCAGAAACATGATAATGTTCAAAATGATCCCTAAAGGAAGCTTTCAGGAGGAATGTGTGAAGAATTGAGTCATCCAGCATGGAAGCAAACCCTTCAAACTCATTTATACCAACCAAGGTGCTTCTTCCATTTGCCCACATTTGGTCTACATCCCTCTGAAAATCTCCTATGTGTATACCTGCCCAGATGTTTTGCCAGTGTTGTACTTAATATCCCGAAGTGTCTTTTTATTTGGCTCCCAGAATGTTCACAACTGTATTCAGGAGACCCTACTTAATTCATGGTGATTGGACGGCAATTCCTGAGGACTGTTTTCAAGCTTCTTGATGTCCAGTTCCAAGCTACCCTGACTTCACAGCACCAGTGTACATCACAGGCATATGTTTATTTCTTCACAACAAACTTATTTTGAACTGATTGTTTATCTCTTTGATCTTTACAGTTACTGGGCAACATGGAGCAGTTTGGCTATCATAAGCTTTGTAAACAAAGGGATGGAATTCCATGGTAAGCAGCTAATCCTATTTCATTCTGTTGACCTCCAGGTTCACCGTACAGGGAAAAGATCACAATTGCCATTCTCCAGCTGCAAGAGGACGGCAAGTTGCACATGATGAAGGAGAAATGGTGGAGAGGGAATGGCTGCCCCGAGGAAGAAAGTAAAGAAGCCAGTGCTTTAGGAGTCCAGAACATTGGGGGCATCTTTATAGTACTAGCTGCTGGCCTGGTGCTCTCCATCTTTGTAGCAGTGGGCGAATTTCTGTATAAGTCGAAAAAAAGTGCACAGCTTGAGAAGGTAAAGGACTTTTCCAGCACATCTGCAAGTTACTGGAGATTGTATGGTGCAGTCCAATTGATCCTATATTAGTGCAAAAACTGATTACGTGGTATCTAAATGTTGAATATGGCAGAGACTTTGAATATATGTTTGCAGAATTTGAAGTTTGTACCAATAGTAATATTTACCGACTTTCATGAAGCCCACTTCTATTGAATCATTCTTTGAAGATGTACAATAATGTTTTTTTTAGTGTTAACGCTAATGCAGTGTTATATAATATCATTTATTTATTGTGTGAGATAACCAGGGGAACACATTCAAATACAGCATGAGTACCTCCGTTTGAAAAACTATAAATTTTGTTTTGTGTCTGAGGTACATTCTAAACTTTGAGCAGCAAAAAATACAATGTTTTCATTGTTTACCCATTGTATTTTGTGTTCAATTCAATAAATGTAATTGTGTAAAGTAGTTATTGGCAGTTCAGTATATTTCAGTGTAGGAAACAGTAATAAAAAGGAAACATTATGACTTTGTCTCATTAACACAGATAGCAGAAAGCAGAGTGCATTAAGACAGCAGTCATTGAATCCATGTCTCAATCCACAAACATGTTACAACTGACAGTTGTCTTTGTCAGATAATAAGCTGAATCCATGTTTACCATTTATAGCATTTTTGATTCATGCTGTGCTTTTAATTAACCATAATGCTTTGTCTCCACTGAACATCTCCTGAATTTTCCTTTCTGATTAAACGCTGTTTTCTTCTGTAGATGTGCAATGATTACTACACTGTTTCAAGACACTAAACTAAGGCCTTGCACTTTCTCTGACTGCCAAGTTGCAGCGACCAAGAGAAGCCTGCCTTACTTACTGCAGATGACAGAATGATCATGTTGTTCAAATTGGTCACCATTACAAACATTTAAGATTATGGGAAAAGTAAATGTAATGCTTTTCAACATAGATGAAGTATGTTCAATCATTAGAACTATGATTAGTAAGTCTGAACCTTTGACTTGTTACTCTACTGTCAAAATATGGGCCAATATGTGGTTTATTCAGCCTCGTGAAGCCATTAGCTTTTTTTTAAAAAAAAGATTATGGCTGCAGCAACAGATAATTGAAGGATTACAAGCAATTGTAGTCATTGCACTTCTATACTTTTTGGCTACTTTCTCCTGTTTAAATTTTGTCATGTAAAATTTACATCTTGTCACATGTCCACATTTTTTTAGGACTCATTTTGCCTCGGGGGTTAAGTTGCCGGACGGGTGGTTCCTTCACGAATCATCACTTGAGTGTCCTAATGAATGGCAGGAGGAGTCACATACTGGTTAGCAAGCAAACTTGGGGGCTGAGCCTTTCTGGCATATCTGTACAGGCATTAAAAGATGCCGAGGTTTGATTGTTTTCTCATGATTGATTTTAGCACACCGGCTTGTGAAATCCACTGTCGGTTAAAAGGTTAATGCATTTGGTAGCTTTTCTTTATTCTTTTGTAAGACAAGTGTAACTGCTCTATTAGCCAATTTTGAAATGAGCTGCAGGTGTAGAGCTGAGAAGTGCAATGAGCCTTGACTGACCTTTAACCAGTTTCAATGGCAAAGTGTGGAATTAATCTCCTTCCATGACATTATTTTATGGGTTAAAATCCAGATATTTGAAATGATATTCTTCTTCATTTGTGTAATTTTAATCTAACTGCTGGTGATCTTTAGAAATATTACAATTCATCCTGGCAGCTTGGCATTAAAAACGTATCTTTGCCTACCAGTACCAAACCTGTGTGAGTGTATCAAGCAATGATCATCCTCACATCTTGTGCATCCCACTCTGTTGAAGTCAATTGAATTAAATGTGTGGGCGTTGAGTAAACCCAAAGAACGATACCCTTGCACTTGTTTACTGCTGACAACTGACGAAAGCTTTCTCTATTGGAGAAAAGTTTGGCATGGGGTTGTTTGGAGATCAGGGGTTATCGATGGGAATATATTGTAATTGGTCACCTTACAGTGGCAGCTACTGATTTAGGAGATTATGATCAGCATTTATTTTTGTTATGTGTATTATTTGTTGATATGTAATATTCATTTGATTACTGTGTGAATACAATCAATTGCTCCATTGCTGCTCTAAAACACCTGCAGATGCTAGATAGAGTAGGTGTTGGTAGTATATGAAAGGTCATGCAGTATCCATGAAGAGAAGCAATGTATCGGGTCAATGCCCTTTCATCAGAATGAGGGAAAATTATAAATCAAACAAGCTTTAAAGTCTGTATAGGCACTGCCTGATCTACTGAATGTTTCCAACTTTATGTCATTCATCTCCATAGCTTCTTGCAGTTTATACAGAATACATTTAAAAATGAGTCATGATTTTTTATTTAAAGAGAAGAAATGTACTATAGGGTTTGTTTTCTATCTTTGTCAAGATAACCTGGTGTTAAGGGAAAGAATCTATGCTGACATGTGAATTTACTGTTGCTTCAAGGCATCTCATTTTCAGTCTTTAATTTTCCCCACAGAGGTCCTTCTGTAGTGCAATGGTCGAGGAGCTCAGGTTGTCTCTCAAGTGTCAACGACGACTGAAACACAGGCCTCAGCCACCAGTCATAGTGAAAACAGAAGAGGTTATCAACATGCATACCTTCAACGACAGGAGATTGCCTGGAAAGGAAACAATGGCATGAAGTGTAGAAAATCCACACCGAGCACAAACAGCAATCTTTGTTCCCAATGACCTGCAAGAGTGTTTCCTGTGGAAATATGCAAACCGTGCCGAACAAGCGAGTTACCTCATGTTGCCGCATCAAGAAACAGAAATTGCCTACCACATAAAAACAGGGTGGTCAAAGCCAGATCCTGAAAACCTTGTGAAGGACCAAAACTTACAAATAAAATTTTTTTAAAAGAGTTTACACTTTTCCCTTTCCTTTCCTTTCCTCTTCTCATCCCTCCTTCTCTTTCTCCCCATGCAGGTAACAAACTGTGATAATAATGGAAAAGAGAGAAAAATGGAAAGGAAAGAGAAAACTGATATGGAGCTTTAGCTAAAGTATAAAGAGAGCACATAGTGCTAATAAATGTTCTAAGATGCGCAGAGGGCATTGAAATAATTGAGGTTAAAGATGAAAGAGAACTGAGAGGCATAGGAAGCCTGGTGAAACCCTCGTGATCTCTCAGGTGTTTCGCCATCAGAAGGCAACACAAGGCAATAATTGTTTTCTGTCAGATGTTCTTTGTTAAAAGCAAGGATCAGACTGCAATGAACCCTCAAAAAAAAGAGAGACTATTAGACAATTAATCTTATTAAATGATGGATTGTGAAGTACTTTTCAGAACTTGAATGATGAGGTAGGGTTTAACGTTTCGGTTTGCATACCTCGTTGTGGTAACAGAAGAGTGTGTTTTCCCTCCCTGGTTCTTCAGAATCAGTCCTTTCAAATTGTGTCACCCACCTACACCCACATCCAGCTGAAGTGATTTGACACCTGACCTTTCAACTCGTGTGGTTCTGCCAAAATAAATATGGATATAGGATTGTTCATTGACATGACCCCATGGTAATGTTGCAGGAGACTCTTTTGTAGAATGCACTAAATCTCAAATCACCACTGCTACAACTCCTTGTGGGCAGTTTTTCAAGATGTTCATGTTTATTTGTGGAAATGCAAGATTTATATGAAAATAGTTTTTGTATGGAATTTTTGTAATAATTTTTATCAAAAAATGAACACTCGGGCACTAAATCTCAATGGGTTTCCATTAGGCTGATAGCATACAGTGATGAACTATTGTGTGTAATAAAAGGCAAAGTCTTGGCCATATATTGTGATAATAAATGAAGTCCATACTGTGTATTGTCTGAAATTTATGCACAAAGAGAAAAATAATGGAATAGAAAAAAAAATAGTTGACTATTTCACACTACATTTAACTCAATATTTTGCACAAAGTATTTGGCCGCCAGTGGAAGTGCATTGCATCCCTTCCTCATGGTATTTGGCAACTGTTCCAGCAAAATAACTCACCAAGTACTACAGAGAGTAAAATAAGATGTTTTTCCATTTGCTGATATTTGCAGATACCTAAAATAGTGTGAAGTAAATCTAATTGTGTTAAATGTCATCGCATTGAGAAATGTCAGAAAAATCAAAACTAACATATTTCATATCCTCAAGATCAGTGAATGATGGCCATTTTTCTCTCTTATTTATCTAGAAAAATTGCTTTGGGTCCTTCACCTCCCACTCCAACCTCAGCCCATCCTGGCATTTGATAGTTTCAATTCATTTTAGGAATTTCGGAGTTCATTTCTCCATGCAAAAATCACCGCATATTTTTGTTATCAGTAGAATGGGTGAAGAAGAGTTTCATGAACTTAGTCCTAAATTTACCTGCTAATTGTTTCTTCATTGTGCCATTCTCATAATAATTTACTGAATCTATGTCTTCCAATTACAATTACTATTTCCTGTCCATCTACAATGTTGCTTCTTATTTACATCCAATGAAAAATCCAGTTTACTTGTTTCCTGCCACACTATAGAACTTGGGTTGTGGCTACTCCTGTGAGAATGGATGAGAGTGGCTGGAAGTGGGCATAGAACTCAAGCTGTACCCTACTGGGATATTACTGAGCATGACTTCTCTGACATGTATGGTTGCTTTGGTTACCTGGTGAAATATTCTACTTGCATTTTTGGTTGTAGTTTTTGAACATTGAACATTGAGTGAACAAAGAACACTGAATCAATGTCAACTTCCCTGCTAGCCATTTTTAATACTATTCCTGGAGTTAATATATTCTTATTTTTGTCTGATTTCAGTATCCTAACGTTATTCTATTTGCATTTGGGGAATGCTTCTCCATGTCTACATTTCTGGTGGGGAGTTGAGCCCACTGGACAGGGTCATTGATGATTCAGGTATTCACTAAGTACCAACTTTATATTACATATTTTTCATATTCCTTTACAATGCAAAAGAGTGACCATTCTTCCCACTGAGTTTATACTCTCAATGTAATCCTTTCAATCTCATTCCCCAACCTACCTCACTGTAACGTATTTTCTCTTGCCCATCAACTTCCCTAATTCCCCGTGTTTCACCAGATGTAACATATAGTAGTCCAGTAATCTACCAATCTGCACTTCTTTGGAATGTGGCGGGGGGGGCAACTGAAGCATCATTGGGAGTCCCATGTAGTCATTGGGAAAACATACATATTCCTTAAAGACAGCAACAGAGGTCAGGGTCAAACATGTGTCAATTTAGCTGTGAGTCAGCAGCATCATCTGGCCTAGAAATAACTATAATATCTCTGTTCTGGTAAATTAAATGTATGTTCAGAGAATCAAGCTAGCCATGACCAAAATTCCCTATTCTTTCTTGGACTCCCTACATCCAAAGCAAAGTGACGTCACTCCTTTATTCGTGGAATCTATCCTCAGATTTAGTTAACTCTCCAAATGTGATGCAACACATAAATACACACACACACACACACACACACACACACACACACACACACACACACAAACACACACACACACACACACACACACCACACACCACACACACACCACACACACACACACACCACACACCACACACACACACACACACACACACACCACACACACACACACACACACAAAACACACACACACACCACACACGACACGCACACACACACACACACCACACACCACACACCACACACACACACACACACACGTTCCCACGCTCCCTTACTAGTGTTGGCATTACACCACATTGATAGTGCATCTTCCTCACAATAAGCCTGAGTTGAAGTGGGGCACCTGTTTCCAAAATAACTACATGCTTTTCTATTTAGAGATAAAGAATAATCCAAAGTTAAGGCACTTTATTAAAATAAAGACAAAATATAGCTCAGTGAACTGGAAACTAAATTATATTTTGAAATCTTTGTTCAATTGTTAACTCTCCTCTGAGCTTGCTTTTTGTCAAGATTCTCCTTAGCTCACCTCCCCAAATGAGAAATGCCATATCAATCGATGTGCACATGCATACTCACATGCACGCAGTGGCTGCTCTATTAGGTACCTTCTGTAACTAATAAGTGGCCACGGATTGCATGTTTCTGGTCTTCTGTTGCTTTAGTCCATCCACTTCAAGGTTCAACATGTGTGTTTGGAGATGCTCCTCTGCACACCACTGGTTATTAACATTTCTGTTCCATTCCTGTCAGCTTAAACCTGTCTGTCTTCTCTCATTAACAAGCCAAGTTCACCTACGGAACTGCTGCTCACTGGATATTCTTTTGTTATTTTGCACCATCCTGGTGAATTCTAGAGACTGTTTTGTGTGAAAATCACAGATGAGCAGTTTCTGAGCTAGCCAAACCACCCAAATGGCACTAGCAACCATTCCATGGTCAAAGTCATTTAGATTACCTTTCTTCCCCATTCTGATATTTTCTCTGAACAACTGAACCTCCTGATCATGTCTGCATGTTTTTATGCATTGAGTGCTGCCACATGATTGGCTGAATAGATATTTGCATTAATGGGCAGGTGTACCTAATAAAGTAGCCACTAAGTGTATGTACATACATTGCAAGAAATATTTTATTTAGAAGGGAGTTAGAAGAGAATTAGAAATGATACAAGGGCAAAAGATTTGAAAGACACATCAACATTTCAGGGCAGCAAATATGCAAGAATTACTTTGTTTAAAAGATACTTGGTAAATTTAGAGAGAAAACCTCTTCCACTTTTGCCCATTTATGTGATTTCCAAGCGGTGTCATGGTGTTCAAAACCACATATTTAATTTAAAATGACCAACTGACGTTGAATATATCTCACTACTGGGTATGGCTGCCCATTACAATGTGGTCCCTTCATCAAAGAGGCCTTGAATCAGATCCAGCCTAGTCCAATCCCTCCCAATCTGCCCTTTGCACAAAATTATCCTGGACATTATGGATCCCAAATGGGATGGATCATAGCCAACACAAATAGTGATGCAGCAAAGTGTCCAGTTTTAATATTGCTTGAGCAGAGTGGATGAAACAGCTCAGAAGGATCATTAACTGAAGAAAAGAGTGGAATTAAAATGCCAAGATAGGCTGTTCTGTTGGAGTTGAGTTTGACTCATTGAGGATCGCTCCCTTTGAGTATTGATTGGAACAAAATTCTGAGCACATTTGCCTATGAATTCATCCCTGGTCAAAAGCACCAAGTGTGTACTATTGTAACAAAAGCCTGTCGTATGTTGCACCCAGTATTCCACGGCAGAGCATCATGTGTGGATGTGCTATATTGTACAGTGATGTTGCCCACTTGTCAAATGGCTTTAAAGTTGAATCATTTAAGAAAGAGAAAGACTAGGGAAATTATTGGGCAGACCGGAGTGAGACTGACCACACCCTGAGCCCCTCACTGCTCTTAGCTGGTTGAATTTGGATAACGGTGCATCGAGAATCCACAGATAGTCCACCATCTTGTAACAACATAGTGAAAGAAATATACAATAGACAAGGGCATTTATATAATGTGTGAAATTATTTTCCCTACAGGAATTAACCTTGGGGAAAAAATATCAATTCAATTCAGATTGGGAAATAATGCTGAAATTAATTGAGTTGGTGGAGCCTTCTATGGCACCAGAATAGACTAAGTGGGCTGGATTACCTGTTACGTGCTGTAAATTTGATGTCAATTTAAAAGAAAAGTAGAAATCAGAATCTGGTCATTCACAGTTTAGGGAGGCACATCACTTTTCACTGTACAGGGAGCCACATCACCATTCCAGGCAAGTGTGCTTGTTGCAACACGAGGAACCACCAAAAATAAATAGGTTAGGTTATAGACATGTTGGCTAGGTCTTGGCAAGAGTTCTACTGCATTGTAGAAAACATTCTAGCAGAATTATTTATAGAGTATTGCCTAGTTTGTCCATTTATTGCACAGGGAAAACAATTCTTTGTTGTTCGGATCAAAGTAAAGTACATTTATTTCGTACCTAATGGGGCTACTGTTACAAATCAACTGTTTCATTCTCCTCTACTGAGCCCTTCACCCTGATGAGCACAGTGCTGTGCCAGAAATAATGTAGAAAGTGAAATTTCTCTTGCCTTTCTGGTAGGCGCTATTTCCTGGGCAAGCTAACTTTGTGTTCATTTGGCTAGAGTTGTACTTTTGTTATCAATGATTTTAATGGTTTGAAAATAAAATATGCTCCTCCTCCACTTATGGTCCCCTTCATCATTTTACATGGTAACAAATCTTTTTTTGGAGTCATAAAAACTATTACAGCACAGGAGGTTGCCACACTGCCCATAATGTCCACGCCTGCTCCCTTTTTAAGAACTCCGGTTCGGTTTTGCTGCATCTTCTATTAAAACAGGACGTGGAATTATCATAAGCTTGACTGGTAATCTGTAGTATTTAATGATGCCTTGAGGTACAATACCATCCCTAATTTAAATACAAAATAAACAACAGTTTGAAGACTTCTAATATGTGCTATGAAATAAATAAACTGTTGGAATAAATGGCTGACATAAATGAAATCCTTTGTAAGTACAAGATGTCTCTTGTACAGATTCAACTGAAGATCCAACAGAGAAGTACAATATGCTTTTGCGCTACCACTCTCATCCCATTATTACACTGTGGAGCAGCAGATTCATTTCTGGATAAACTGGCTGACTTTAACATTTTCATGTTTTTTGAGGAGCTGTTTTGCAGGGCAATAAAATGCTGAGGGAGAAAAACATAAATTTATAGTGAAATCTACAGAAGTTCTCAATTTTCCTACAAATCAATTATTCCTCAGCTACTTCAATCATGACCTTACTGAAATCAAATGGAAATTGGCTTTTTAATTTTTAAATGAAATTAGTCAATGAGTTAGAAAAAGTACACAAAAGCTTTTATAGACCAGAACTGAGAATGGAGATTTGAAGATCATTATGGACTAAAAAGAGCCCACAAACTGAAATCTCCCATTTGTGCACTGTACACCAGGATTTATATGCAGAGTTTCTAATATAGTCAAATGCAATCCATCATAGAATCACAGAAATCTACAGCACATTACAGGCCCTTCAGCCCACAATGTTGTGCTGACCATGTAATGTACGCTAGAAACTACCTAGAATTCCCTACTGCATAGCCCTCTATTTTTCTAAGCATCATGTACCTATCTAAGTCTCTTAAAATACTCTATTGTATTCACCTCTACCACCTTCACTGACAGTGCATTCCACACTCTGTGTAAAAAAACCTGCCTCTGACATCCCCCTTGTACCTACTTCCAAGCACCTTAAGCCTAGGTCCCCTCATTTAGTCATTTCGGCCCTGGGGAAAAAAGTCTCTGCCTCTGCCTCTCACCATCTTATACACCTCCATCAGGTCATCTTTCATCAACCGTCACTCCAAGGAGAAAAGGCCAAGTTCACTCAACCTATTCTCGTAAGGCATGCTCTCCAATCCAGGCAATGTCCTTGTAAATCTCCTCTGCACTCTCTCTATAGTATCCACTATAGAGAAAATTTAAGGATATTCTTGCAAGTGGCTAATTGTTTTACTCATGTGGCTTCAATGGCTGATGTATCAGGGAACAGGGGACTCTCATTCCATTGAATTACAGAAGTTCATTTACAAGATCAAGGTTCCCTATAAAGGATTTTTAAAATATAATCAAGCTTGTTAAGGCTGGGTCTAGAAATAAAATTGTATAATATTAAGTTTTGATGAAACTGAGATAGCTGCTGATGGATGAGTATCAGACAACCCCAGGACATTTATATCAGGATTTAGAATCATAAGAGTTGTTATGCCACAGAATGAGCTAATCAACCTAAAACATTGCCTCCTAGTAAATAAACCAGTCAGTCTCATTCATGCGTTCTTTAAATGTCACCATACGAATAATTTTATTTCATAACCTCATCTAATTTTCCTTTTGAAACAACTAATTGGGTTTCTACCAGTATTCCAGGAAATGAGTGCCAAATCATTAACAAGTCTGTATCAAATAGTTTACCTCACATCCACCTTAAATCTACAGACACAATGGTTTTTAAAACAACTTTTACTTGAAAAATATGTTTCTCTCCATTTACCTGTTAATACCCACCAAGTTCTGTCAACTGGTATCAAGTCTCTTCTTTATTTGCTCAAAGGCAAATAAGTCCGGCTTCTCCAGTTTAATTTCAGAGTTGAAGTCTCTCATTCCTGTAAATGTTCAAGTGTACCTTTCTCTGTAGACTTTCCTGGACCTTCACAGCCTTCGTATAGTATGATGAGCAGTAATGCATCATCTGTGGTCCGGATAGTGTTTTAGAACCAACATAATCATATTCCATGCCTCTTTTTATGAAATTCAGGTGCTATATCCTTCAGTAAGTGGACATGCTCTCTCAGCATATTGTTCCTTTTTCATAGATGAATTGATACATACAGATATGCCTATTCCTGCACACTCATTAGAAATGTGTCATTTAGTCTATGCATGTTATTTCAGATAAAATGTATTATTTTACATTTATCTTTATTAAATACTGTCTTCTCTTTGTCTACTCATTCTTTTAATCCACATCCTTATCTATTTTCCTTACTATCAACTATGTTATTAGGTTTGACGTCACCCTTATATTTTGATAATTTTCTTGAGCAACCATATTCAAGTCATTAATATACAGTATATACAGAAATCTATGGTTTCAATCTGACTTCTGGAGAAAGCCATTGTCTAACTTCAAACTGTGTAAAAAAAAACAACCACTTTTTGCAATCCAAGTTAATTTTTTATCCGCATTGTTTCTGACCCTATTGTTTCACGTTCATCAGATCTGTGAACTATGGTAGCCCTTTTAGCTGAAAATCCATTTAAATGCCATTTACTACATTCCATACTCAAGGTTTTCTGTCACCTCACCAAAAAAATCAGTTACATTAGTCAATTTCATTTTTTTTCAATGGATTTGTGTTGGCTCATCTTTAGTAACTCAAAGCACTTGAGTACCTTTTAATTTGTTACCCTATTTTTTTTGTTTCTCTAACGCTTTCTTCAAAAGTGAAGTTAAACTAACCAGCCTGCAATGTCATAAAATTATAGAGCTGTCAGCACAGAAGCAGATCCTCTGACCCATCACATCTATACTGGCCTTCGTGCCTATCAATCTATTCCAATCCTACTTGCTTTCATGAATTCCATATCCCTCCTTGCCTCGTCCATTTCAAATACCAGTCAAACTGCCTAATAAAAGTTGTTACAGTTCCTGCCTACAACACTGCTATACATTCCATAAGACCATAAACCACAAGAACATAATATCGCCATTTGGCCCATTGAATCTGCTGATCATAGCTGATTTATTTTCCCTTTCAACCTCATTCTCTTGCCTTTGACACTCTTATTCATGAAGAACCTGTCAACTCCTGCCTTAAAAATTCCAGATACCAATTACTCTTTGTCTGAAAATATACCCTCAAATTCCTTTTAAGCCCCCTCTTACCTTAGTCTACGCCCTCTCATTTTAGGCATGGCTAGAATGGGTAACAGACTCCAGCTACCTATGCCTGATTTTATATGTCAGCATTATATCATCTCTCAGACTGTTTTGCTTCTGGGAAAACAAATCCAATCTTGATAATTCAAGCCATTCCATATGGGAAAACTAGTTGTCCCGTAGCCTCTCCACCATAATCATGTGGTTCCTATAGTACTGTGACCAGAAGTGAGCACAATACTCCAAATGCAACCTTACCAGCACTTTTTCAGCTGGAACATAATGTTCCACCTCTTACACTCAGCACGTTACTGCAACTGTTTGAACAAAGATGTTGCATTTCGTGTGGAGTAGGCCTTTGACACTTCTCAAATACTGAAGGAAGATGGGTAGATCATAGAAAACCAAACCCTTCTGTAATTTTCACTTTCTGGACCAGTTGACTTCCCACTGCCAGCCTTTCTGATACCTCATCCTCTTAATTTTCACTCATTCCTCTGATAGTCTGGTTGCATCATCTTTCCTGATAAAAATTGCCACAGAGTACTCAGTAAATATTCCAAAGACACAAGAGACTGCAGATGCCAGAATCTGGAGCAACAAGCAATCTGCTGGAAGGGCTAGGCGGGTTGAGCAACATCTCTGGGTGGAAAGGGATAGTCAGTGTGCCACGTCGAGAGCTTGCACTGGAACTTGATATTTCAACAATTCCTTCCCTCCCAATGATGCTGCTCAGCCTGCTACGTTCCTCCAGCAGAATGTCTGATGCTCCAGTAAGTATTCCACCCTGACCCATGTCTATGCATAGATCGCTTTTTGATCCCTAGTTGACTCCGGCCCTTCCCTTACTTTTACATCAGACCATACATGAGTTGGTAACTTATATATCACCTGAGCAAGATTAGACTGTGGAGGAAGGTAAGTTCACACAGAAGTTACCGGAACCTTGAGTCTCATGCCGCCAGTATTGGAAGCAGATGTTGCCCTCCAGCCATTGAGCTCCAGGACCGGCTTAACTCGCCTGAGCACTGAACTGGCTCCATAGTCTTCAGACTCACTTTCAGGACTCTACCGTTCATGTTACAGCCATGATGGATTGGCAGAGTGGGCTCGATGGACTGAATGGCCTACTTCTCCTCCTATGTCTTATGGGGTCTAATGTTTTATGTATTAATTGTTTATTTTTTTTAATTTTTTCACGATTTGTCTTCTTTTGCACATTAGATATTTGTTGGTCCTTGTTCTATGTGGTTTTTCATGGATTCTTTTCTGTTTCTTTTTTTGTGGTTGCCTGCAAGAAGATGAATCTCAAATTCATATATGGTATACATACTTCAACAATAAATTTACTTTGAACTTTTGAACCTGGAGCTTGCCTTCATCAAATGAAACACTTGTTTGTTCTCAATTGATAGCACAAGATGAGTTATGGGACTGAAATTAAAGTAACAGGTTGAACTGATCTCAAAATACTCCTAACATCTTCTCCCATCTTCCGGGCTAATGTACAGTCTCTGGAAAATAACATTTAAGTCCTTAGAACAAGATTGCAGCAACAGAGGTACATTAGGGACTGCTGCATTGTTGGCTTCACAGAGACGTGGCTCACCCCTAGCACTCCAGATACAGTGGGTCAGCAAGATGGCTTCAACTTCCATCACATGGACTGGACAGCAACATCAAATAAAGGTGGAGGTTCATGATTCACTCATTATGGTGCTTAGCCATAATGGTTCAGTCGCATTCCGGCCCCCCGATCTGTTCCATCTGGTGGTGAAGTGTCATCCATTCTATCTGCTGAAGGAGTTCTCTGCTGTCATCCTTGTTACAAAGTACATTTCAGCCTGGCCAACATTAGGCTGGCGATAGACAAGTTGAGCCTTATGAACAACAGTCACAAACAACTCACCCTAATCATTGCCGGGGACCTCAACCAGGCCAGCTCGAACAAGTCTCTGATAAGTTATCACCTGTGAAACCAGAGGAGCCAACTCACTTGACCACTGTTACACCACGATCAAAAATACTTACCATGACGTCCTACACCTACACTTTGCCAATCTGATCATCTGGCTGTATTTAAATTCCTGGCATCCAGGCAAAGACCACAGCACAAATGGTAATAAACATGAAGGGAGTCAAAAGAGTGATTACAAAGCTGCTTTGAATCAGTGGACTGAACCATGTTCAGGGGTTCATCTTTGGACCTGAATAAATATTCCATAGTTGTCACCAACTTCGTCAAGACCTGTGTGGATGAATATGTGCCCAAACCAGAAACCGTAGATGAACCTGTTGTTTATTTGTAGCCTTCTGAGGGCTAGATCAATAGCATTCAAGACGGGTGATCCATAACCCTATGAGAAGCCCAGCATATGACTTATTGAAAGCTATCAGAGAGGTTAGAAACACAACAACAATGAAAGGATTTGCATGCCAATATTTCCTTTAAGAGAAAACCTAACAGCATGTGATTGTGATGCTTCACTCCCAAATGAGTTTAGTGCCTTTTATACATTCTAAGGAAGGGAGAATAAAACTACAACTGTGCAAATCCCCACAGCATCTGGTGACTCTATGATCTCTGTCTCAGAGGCTGATATCAAAATATTTTTCAAGCGGATGAGCCATCAAAAGGCATCAGTCTCCAACGATGTAAAAGGCAGAGTACTGAAAACCTGTGCCAACCAACTGACTAGAGTGTTCAAGGACATCTTCAACCTCTCACTGCTGAAGTCAGAGTTTCCCTCCTGCTTCAATAGTGCATCAATCATACCAGTGCCCAAGAAGGGCAGGGTGATCTTCCTCAACAATTATCACTCAATTGCACTCATATCTACTGTGAAGTAGAGCTCTGAGAGGTTGGTCATGGTTAGAATTAACTTCTTCCCGGGCAAGAACCTGGACTAGCTGTAATTGATCTACAGTGGATGCAATCTCACTGACTCTCCATTTGGCCTTGGCCATCAGACAATATCTGTGTCAGGTTGCTGTCTATTGAATACAGCTCAACACTCACCACCATCATACCTTCAGTACTAAGCAAGACAAGCTTCAAAGCCTGAGCCTCTGTACCTCCCTCTGCAAATGGATTTTTGTTTTCCTAATTGGAAGGCCATAAGTGGATCAGTAAGAGTATCCCCTCCTCACTGACAGTCAACACAGTTACACCTCAAGGATGCATGTTCATCCCATTGCACTACTCTCTCTGGACTCATCACTGTGTGATGAGGCGCAGCTCAAATTCCATCTATAAAGTTGGTGATGACATCACTGTCTGGGATGATGTCTCCGATGCACAAATCAAAAAAGGCTGCTGACAGTTGTGGACTTAACCAGGTCCATCACATTTACAAGCCTCCCTACCATCAAGGACATCTTTAAAATGTGGTGTGTCAGGAAGATGGATCCATTATGCTCTCTCCTCCTTATTACCATCAGGGATGAGGTACAGGAGCCTGAAGATGTACACTCAACATTTTAGGAACAGTTTCTTCCCCTCTGCCATCAGATTTATGAATGGTGCATTCTTCTTTTACACTATTTATTCATTTCACTATTTATTTATTTATTTATTTATTTATTGATTGATTGATTGATTGATTGATTGATTGTAACAGTGATTTTTTGGTCTTGCATTCTATTGCTGCCACAAATCAACAAATGTCGTGGACATATGTCAATAATAATACACCTAGTTCTCTGATTCTGACTGCATACTTTAGATTTTGTTCTGTAGTGTTGGACTTTGTTATGCTTTCTGAGTATTACTATGCCTATAGCTGTCTTTGGTACTTTATGAAATTCTCCAATATTCTTTGATGGTCTTTCTATTGATGAACTACCTTTAATGTTCAAATATAACGTATGTAAGTACTAGTCTAACTAGTGTTGTTAGATTGTTTTATTAAATGATTGAGCTAAAGAAAGAAGTGTTCTCTAAGCCCCTTGACAATCTTATTGATCTAGCTCATTCCTTTAAGGATACATTCCACAGTTTCTTTAGTTTTTCCTCATTACCAGTATCCTGCCATTTATTGTAAATCCTCTTGCCTTTTGCATTTTCCCAATTTCACTCCTCAGGCTTTTCTGGTCTAAATTCCATTTGTCACTTTACTTCCCAACTGATCAAAGCAAAAATTAAAAAAAAATATGTATATATATATTATATATATTCATGCTACCCAAAGCTTTGCTTCTTTCTGGACTGTCTGCTCCTGCCTCTTTTCCTTACGTTCTCATGTAGTTGCAGTTGCAGAATATCTGAATGTTAATGAGCAGATGTCATTATTGTTTCGGACTGACCTGGGATTGTCTTGAGTTGCACATGTCTGGAAAGACCTTCAGCTATGAGGCAGAGATACGAGCACTTTCAGGTAAACAGTCCTGACAGAGAAGGGGACTTTGGATCAGTTGGTCCATATCAGGAAGAGCATGGCCTTTCTCGTATCACAGTTAACTCTGGACCTGATGGCAATTCATGTACAGGGAGGCTTTGACTTGGAAACATCCACCTGCTGGCAGTGTAATCCCTCTTGTGCTCTCGTCCCTCCTGTTGGTTTCAGGAACAGGTTCTATGTAGAACACAAACAAGACAGGGGAAATTAGATAATACTGCCAGACTTCAGACTTGATGGGTAAAGTATCTGTCATCCAGCCATTGATTTGAACTTCACTATAATGTACATATCTGTGTGGTGAGATTAGATCCAAATTCTGATTCCTTCCCTGAAGTTCATTTTGGGAATGTACACGTTGTATGCGTGTGAAATCCTGTCAAAGACCTTCTACTGGTCCAGGGAGTCATTTTCTCCTCTCCCCTGCACCAGAACGGCAGGCGGTGACTAGTGGGGTACCACAAGGCTCAGTGCTGGGACCTCAGTTGTTTACAATATATATTAATGACTTGGATGAGGGAATTAAATGCAGCATCTCCAAGTTTGCGGATGACACGAAGCTGGGTGGCAATGTTAGCTGTGAGGAGGATGCTAAGAGAATGCAGGGTGACTTGGATAGGTTGGGTGAGTGGTCAAATTCATGGCAGATGCAATTTAATATGGATAAATGTGAAGTTATCCACTTTGGTGGCAAAAATAGGAAAACAGATTATTATCTGAATGGAGGCCGATTAGGAAAAGGAGAGGTGCAACGAGACCTGGGTGTCATTATACACCAGTCATTGAAAGTGGGCATGCAGGTACAGCAGGCGGTGAAAAAGGCGAATGGTATGCTGGCATTTATAGCGAGAGGATTCGAGTACAGGAGCAGGGAGGTACTACTGCAGTTGTACAAGGCCTTGGTGAGACCACACCTGGAGTATTGTGTGCAGTTTTGGTCCCCTAATCTGAGGAAAGACATCCTTGCCATAGAGGGAGTACAGAGAAGGTTCACCAGATTGATTCCTGGGATGGCAGGACTTTCATATGAAGAAAGACTGGATGAACTGGGCTTGTACTCGTTGGAATTTAGAAGATTGAGGGGGGATCTGATTGAAACGTATAAGATCCTAAAGGGATTGGACAGGCTAGATGCAGGGAGATTGTTCCCGATGTTGGGGAAGTCCAGAACGAGGGGCCACAGTTTGAGGATAGAGGGGAAGCCTTTTAGGACCGAGATTAGGAAAAACTTCTTCACACAGAGAGTGGTGAATCTGTGGAATTCTCTGCCACAGGAAACAGTTGAGGCCAGTTCATTGGCTATATTTAAGAGGGAGTTAGATATGGCCCTTGTGGCTACGGGGGTCAGGGGGTATAGAGGGAAGGCTGGGGCGGGGTTCTGAGTTGGAGGATCAGCCATGATTATAATAAATGGCGGTGCAGGCTCGAAGGGCCGAATGGCCTACTCCTGCACCTATTTTCTATGTTTTCTATGTTTCTATGTTTCTAGTCATAGGATTGTCAGAGCTTTTCCTGCAAGGTACTGCACAGGTTTGGTCTGGGTGTATCACCTGTTGGCAATAGCCTTGGACAGGACCTAATCATCTACTTTCAAGAATGAAAGCATCTCCAATTCATGATGTTGTCTCTCTCTTCCCTTTTTAATATGCTTTTTTTTATAATAAGTCAATCAGAACCTTACACAGTGTAGGCAAACAAAAGTTTATATTTAGCATAATTTCCCAACCTGTCGATTCTATCTTCCTTTGTAAGCAAGCCTTAGAGCTTGTGTGCTTATTTTGTAAATAGATGAGCTTTAGAATAAACGTATGTAATTGGTATATTTACATCTCTACCCTACCTAGATTTGCACCTTTCATAAAATATATCATCTCCTGTTCTTTTGTTCAACTACATTGCTAATTATTTACTTTATCATTTCCTTTTCCATCATCTCAGTTTGCACTACTGATGTATTCCATTGATTTTGCACCAGTATTGATTGTTTTATCTACTAAAGATTAGCATAATTAGAATCAGAATCATTTTTTATTTTTAAAAATATTTTTATTGATACATAATCTTCTACAGCTTTAAAATAGTACAAGATTTCAGCAAATTGTTACATATACAGTAAATAAAGCTGAAAAAAACTTATCAAAAAAGAATAATATATGATAATGAAAAAAATATTTTTATAAACAAGGAAAAAGAGAACCCCATTTACTAAAAGCAAAAAAAAAACAGTAACTACAAGAGAAAGAAAAAGAAAAAAGAAGAAAAAAGAGAGAGAGAAAAAAACCATTAGGAACCAACTCCAGGAGCAATATGTCTTACAATCATCTATATATATAAAGAAGAAAAATCATCAACCGCCAATTCACATTTATATAAAATAAGATTGGAAGGAAAACATATAAATTAATTCAAATTAAATGATATATTTGGCAAAAGAGCCCCATCTTCTCTCAAAATCAAATCGAGGATCAAAAGTTCTAATTCTAATTTTTTTCCAAGCTAAGACATGACATTACATGAGAAAAGTATTGAATTAATGTAGGGAAAGAGGTATCTTTCCATTTCAATGAAATAGCCTTTCTTGCCAACAATGTGACAAATGCAATTACATGTTGGTCTGAAGATGAAATACCCTGAATATGATGCGGAACTATTCCAAATAAGACATTCAATGTATTAGGTTGTAAATTAATTTTCAGAGCTTTAGAAATTGTAGAAAATAAAGATTTCCAAAAAGATTTTAATGAATAACATGACCAGAACATATGTGACAAAGTGGCTACTTCTGTTTTACACCTATGACGATAGTTGTCTATGTTAGGAAATATTTTGGATAGTCTCTCCTTTGTTAAATAATAACGATGAACAATTTAAAATTGAATTAAATAGTGATTGGCACATATCAAAAAAGAATTGATGATTTTCAAAACTTGCAACCAATCTTCATTAACAAAGGTCATATTAAGTTCTCTCTCCCAATCTTGTTTAATCTTTAGTGAGAAGGTATCTTTTTGTAGTAAAAATAAATTATAAATTCTACCAATGGAACCTCTCACTAAAAGATTCATATTTAAAATAGTATCCAACAAATCAGATTCTTGCATATATGGAAACCTAGATAAATAATTTTGTAAAAAATGTCTAACCTGAAAATATTGCAGGAAGTGTGTCTGAAAGAGAGAATATTTGCGAATTAACTCTTCAAAAGTCATCAATCGACCACCACAAGATAAATCTGCAAAAGAACAGATCCCATTATTTCTCCATAAGAGAAAAATGGGATCGGTTATTGATGGTTTAAATAGAAAATTTCAATATAAAGAGAGAGACAATTTAAATTGTTTATAATTAAAAGAGTTGCGAAATTGAAACCAAATCCATAAGGACTGTTTAATAACAGGGTACAGATTCAGGACCAGAATTAGAATCAGGTTTATTATTTCCGGCATGTGACATGAAATTTGTTAACTTAGTAGCAGCAGTTCAATGCAATACATAATCTAGCAGAGAGAGAGAAAAAAATAATAAATAAAATAAAACATAATAATAAATAAACAAGTAAATCAATTACATATATTGAACAGTTTATTAAAAATGTGCAAAAACAGAAATACTGTATATTAAAAAAGTGAGGGAGTGTTCACAGCTTCAAAGTCCATTCAGGAATCAAATGGCAGAGGGGAAGATGCTGTCCCTGAATTGCTGAGTGTGTGCCTTCAGGTTTCTGTATCTCCTACCTGATGGCAACAGTGAGAAAAGGACATGCCCTGGGTGCTGAAGGTCCTTAATAATGGACATTGCATTTCTGAGACACCGCTCCCTGAAGATGTCCTGGGTACTTTGTAGGCTAGTGCCCAAGATGGAGCTGACTAGATTTACAACCTTCTGCATCTTCTTTCAGTCCTGTGCAGTAGCCCCTCCAAACCAGACAGTGATGCAGACTGTCAGAATGCTCTCCATGGTACAACTATAGAAGTTTTTGAGCGTATTTGTTGACATGCCAAATCACTTCAAACTCAGTATAGCTGCTGCCTTGCCTTCTTTATGACTACATCAATATGTTGGGACCAAGTTAGATCCTCAGAGATCTTGACATTAGTCGAAACACACAGTGAAATATGCAACTTGCATCATAGATTTTTGTGCAGCCTGCAGGTGTCGCCATTCTTCTGGTGGCAACATAGCATGCCCGTAACTTACTAACCTTCACACTTTTTTGGAATGTGAGAGGAAACTAGAGCTCCCAGAGGAAACTCACACAGTCATGGGGAGAACATACAAACTCCTTACAGGTAGTGGCAGGAATTGAACCCAAAGTTTCCAATCACTGACACTGCAAAGCTTTATGCTAATTGCCTCACCACATTGCTGCCCCATACATACGTACATTTGTTCTAGTCTTTCTCACTTTCGATGGTGACCCCACTTCCCCCATTCCCACCTTCAGCAATATGGGGATAAATCCACATATTTTTAACTGTTGTTTTTCATTCCAGAATCCAAATCATCAACGTAAGTTGCGAAAAACAGTGATACCAGTACCGATATTTGTAAAATATCACTTTCTCCTTCTTCTGCTATGAATAATTATACATTGTATTCACTCCCTACCTTTTGTCATGAAGGCCATTAATAATCTGATGTTCTACAGAGAGGAAAGTCTGCTGTCTGCACCCCTTCTGGCGTTTATGTGAATCTAGATCTAGCAATGTGGTTGAACCATTGCTGCCTTTTCAACTCAGGGGCAAATAGGGATGGACAATAAATGCTAACATTGCTCTTGACATTGCATCAAGCTGATGAATGAATAATGAAGGGGTTATATTTGAATACATGTAGTATACAAAATAAGGTAGATGAACTTGCAGCACAGTTACAGATTGGCATGTATGATATGGGCATCATTGAATCGTAGCTGAAAGAAGATAATAACTGGGAGCTTAACGTCCAAGGATAGACATTGTATCAAAAGGATAGGCAGGTAGGCAGAGGGGGTGATGTGGCTCTGCTAGTAACAATAAGGCAAAATCAATAGAAAAAGGAGATATAATATAAGAAGGTATTGAACCATTGTGTGTAAAGCTAAGGAACGGCAATGGTAAAAAGACCCTGGTGGGAGTTATATACAGACGCCCCTCCAAACAGTAGTAAAGATGTTGTCTAGAAATTAAAATGGGAGATACCAAAAGCATGTCAAAAGGACAATGTTACAAAAGTCATGGGGGATTTCAATATGCTGGTACATTAGGAAAATCATTTAGTCATAGTCATAGTCATGGTCATACTTTATTGATCCCGGGGGAAATTGGTTATTTGCTGCTGGATCTGACGGTATTGGTAGAATGCCTATGAGATGGCTTTTTAGAGCAGCTTGTGGTTTGAGCCGACTAGGGGATCAGCAATTCTGGATTGGGTGTTGTGCAATGAGATGGAATTGATTAGAGAGCTCAAGGCAAAGGAACCCTTAGGGGTTAGTGATCATAAATTGATAGAATTCACCCTGCAATTTGAGAAGGAGAAACTAAAGTCAGATGTTCAGTATTAGAGTGGAGTAAAGGGAATTACAGAGGCATGAGAGAGCATCTGGCCAAAATTGATTGGAAAAGAACACTGGCATGATTGGCTGGAATTTCTGGAAGCAATTTGGAAGGCACCGGATATACACATCCTAAAGAGGAAGAAATATTCTAAAGGCAGGATGACACAGCAGTGGCTGACAAGAGAAGTCAAAACCTACATAAAAGCCAAAGAGAGTGCGTATTATAGAGCAAAAATTAGTGGAAATTTAAGGGATTAGGAAGCTTTTAAAACCAAGGAAGGCAACTAAAAAAGTCATTAAGAAGGAAAAGATGGAATGCAAAGGGAAGTTAGCCAGTAATATTAAAGAGGAAACAAAAAGCTTCTTCAGATATATAAAGTGTAAAAGAGGGGCAAGAGTAGATATTGGACCATTGGGAAATGATGTTGGAGAGGTAGTAATGGTGAACAAGGAAATGGCGGATGACCTGAATAAGTATTGCATCAGTCTTCACAGTGGAAAACATTAGCAATATTCTGGAAGTTCGAAAGTGCCGGGGGGTGGGGTGGTGGGGTTGCAGAAGTGTGTGAAGTTGCCATTACTAAGGAGAAGATTCTTAAGGAACTGAAAGTTCTGAAGATAGATAACTCACCAAGTCCAGATAGTGTACATGCCAGGGCTCTGAAAGTGATGACTGAAGAGATTGTGGAGGCATTAGAATCTTTTGAATTCATGAATCAATTGAAACTGGCATGGTTCCAGAGGGATGGAAAATTGTAAATATCACCCCACTCTCCAAGAAGGGAGAGAAGAAGAAGAAAGCAAATTATAGATTTGATTGTGAAGATATTGGAGTCACTTGTTAAGGGTGTGGTTTTGGGGTACTTGGCAGCACATGCTAAAATAGGCCATAGTCAGCATGGTTTCTTTCCTGAAGGAAAAATCTTTTCTGACAAATCTGTTGGAATTATTTGAAGAAATAACAAGCAGGATAGACAAAGCAGAACTGGTGGATATTGTGTACTTGGACTTTTCAGAAGGCCTTTTTCAAGGTGCCACACATGAGGCTGCTTAATAAGTTAAGTGCCCATGGTGCTACAGGAATGATTCTAGCATGGATGGTTAATTAGCAAGAAGCAAAAAAGTGGGAATAAAGGGAGCCTTTTCTGGTTGGCTATCAGTGACTAATGGTATTCACAGGGGTTTGTTTTGGGACCACTTCTTTTTACATTAAATGCCAATGATTTGATAATGGAATTGATAGGTCGAAGGGCAGGTAGCTTTGAGGAAGTAGAGAGGTTACAGAAGGACAGAAGGATTAAGAGAATGGGCAATGAAGTGGCAGAGGGAACACATTGTTGGGCAGCATGTGGTCATGCACTTTGGTAGAAGAAATAAAAGCGTAGACTATGTTCTAAATAGAGAGAAAATACGAAAATCTGAGGTGCAAAGGGACTTGGGAGTCCTTGTGCATGATTCCTTAAAGGTTAGTTTGCAGGTTGAGTCAGTGATGAGAAAGACAAATGCAATGTTAGCATTTCTTTCGAGGGGACTAGAATATAAGAGCAAGGATGCAATGTTGATGCTTAATAGAGCACTGGTGAGGCTCAATTGGGGTATTGTGAGCAGTTTTGGACTCCTTACTTAAGAAAGGATGTGCTGACATTGGCGTGGGTTCAAAGGAGGTTCATGAAAATGATTCCAGGATTGAAAGACTTATCATATGAGAAGCGTTAGTTAGCTCTGGGCCTCCACTTAATAGAATTCAGAAGAACGATGGGTAACCTCATTGAAACTTATTGAATGTTGAAAGGCTTCAATGGAGTAGATGTGGAGAGGATGTTTCTTATGGTGAGGCAGTCTAAGACCAGTGGACACTGTCTCAGAATAGAGGTGTCCTTGTAGAATGGAGATGAGAAGGAAATTGTGTAGCCAGAGAATAATGAATCTGTGGAATTTGCTGCCACAGGCAGCTATGGAGACCAACTCTTTTGGTATATTTAAGGCCGAGGTAGATAGATCCTTGATTGGTCAGGGCATGAAAGATTGCAGGGAGAAGGCAAGAGATTGGGGCTGAGAGTGAAAATGGATTGGCCATGATGAAATGGCAGAGCAGATTCAATGTGCCAAATGGCCTAATTCTGTTCCTATTTTGTATGGTCTTCTGGTCTAATAATGAAAGCCATTCTTCTACTTGACCTCTTTAATTCATTTATTATGTAATAACTTACTAAAGGCCATTTGAAAGACTAGTAAATTATACCCAATTATTAATATTATTGTTTGTTTCCTCCACAAAATTTCAATAAGGTTTGTCAAGCAATAACTTCCCTTCTGGAATTCATGCTGAATATTTATTATAATTTTAATCTTTGGATATTCTTCCTTTTTTTTCTTTAGCTGGGATTCAGTTTTCCCTACTATTGATGTTAAACTGATTGGCATATAATTCCCAAGGCATTTCCTATTTCCTTAGTTGTAAATAAAGACATTATATAGTCTACCTGGCACTGTAATTCTCATTCATAGACTATTAACAATGACCAGCAATATTACTGCCATGTTAACTTGTGAGCTTTAAAAAAATGTACAGATATAATCCATATTGGACAGAATTTTTATCCTCACTGGGTAGGTTTCTCAGTATTTCCCTTTTTTCTCTATTTAAATGCACCCACTTCATTGCTTATCTCATCACCTGATATCATGTCCGTCTGTTCTCCCCAGTAATTACAAAAGCAAAAGGAATTATTTAACATTTCTTCCACATCCCTTTGTAGACATCAACAAAAATAAATAGACACTGGGTGGCGATTAGGACTACGTATTTTATTGTTAAGTTTATATTTTAGTGATCTTTGCTTTAGAGATTGGTGTATATACCTCTCTGGTATTCCTGTGTCTATTTTTAATGGACCTCCTCCCAACCCATTTTCAATTTTATTAATGACTGTAAGGTATTTCATTATTTTGTTTTACTGCATATCCCTCCATATTTTAATTTTATAGTTCCTTGTTGCTTTCCTAATTATGTTTTCAAAATTCAGTAAGCTAGGCAAATTCTACAAAATCTCTATACAACATTTTATACAGAAAGAACCAATAAGAAATTGGCACAAATACTGTCTCAGAATGGTGGAACAGGCAAGAAGGGGCCAAATAACTTATCCTTGCTTCTATGTCTTATATTTTTATATTTTCCCTTCTGTGAAGAAAATCTTTCACAAAATCTGTAAAAGAGGCAGTTGCGAAATTGCAGTTTTTATTATCTTGTTTGTCAATTTGTCAGATCTTTTACAGTGCTGCTCAGCTCTTGGCTTAGGTTAGGGAGCTTGGTAAACTCAAGATCACTTAATACCAAGCTCCTGCATTGCTCTGTTTAATAGGCGATTGCCATACTAGAGTGAGAGTGAATCCTTGCCTTCCATGAGGGTGTTTCCCAATTGTAGACCAAATTGCGTATTTCAATTAAAGGAGTCAGCCATTAATTTAACATGTTATTTATTCCTGAATCAAATTGCATAAATGGGTTAAATTTCCCATTGAACACTACCTTAATGTACTTACCTGTGGAATGATCTTTCTGGAGGGCACACAAAACAACAACTTTTCACTCTAGCTTGATACATGTGAAATTAATAAATTAATTAACAAACGTCATATTTACTTAATAATGGCTCTACATAACCTGCTTTCAATACGAGTTCTAAGAACAGTGTTATACGAAGACTGGAGCATACAAAGTAGTTTGGGTCCTAGCATTTCAATGTTGAATTTTTTTTCTCCAAGTTGATCTTTGTGGCTTTGTAACTTTTACCTATCTTCAACCAACTTTTTCTGCTCCTTGGCTAATAAATGGAACACAATTGCTGAAGACTAAAATTAGGGCAGTTCGTTACTGCACTTAAATGAAATCTGAAAGTGCTCTAGGGCTGGAGGTGAAGAAAATGAAGACAGTTACATGAGAAAATGGTTTAAAAGCACAGCCTGCTCATCTTGGAAATGTGCCCTTTAATCTCAGCAAGATGGGCTCCAATCCTTTTCATTCCCAAGAGATAAGATAAATGTCTCTTTTCTGCAAAAGCTATATAAAATTTCAATTGAAATTAACTAGGGCATTCTCAATCCAGGTCCCAATGAACATGAGCATGATAAAGAAGATTGCAAAAAAAATTGTCCTCTGTGGTGCTGCTAATGTAACAATCTCACAAGGAAATAGCAGTGGTAATATGTTTGGGAGCAGGGTGGACATTAGTATTTGACAGGGGGATGGTTATTGGGAGTAATTCTGAAGATGGACTGTTATTGGACAAGCAATTTTCTTATACAGATAAGCATTTTTTGCCTCTTCACATCATTCACAGTTTTAATTTTTAAGAAATTATTTTACTGTCATGAATGTCTATTCTTACTTTTAGTTGAAATAAAATAAAGGCATCTGAGGAAGAAAAAAACTAATATGACGGAGCGGAATAATAATGTAATAGTGGAGTTCAATAAAAAGACCATCAATGAGTATGGAATTTTCCATTTGATTACGGAGGATAGCCCTCGAACAATCGGATTTCGCACTTACGAATGACTGAGTTGAAAGTGAGGTATGTCACTGACGTCAGAATCAGAATCAGGATCAGAATTAGAATCAGGTATATTATCACTGGTATGTGACGTGAAATTTGTTAACCTAGCAGCAGCAGTTCAATGCAATACATAACCTAGCAGTGAAAAATAAAAATAATAATAAGTAAAATAAAAATAATTATAATCATAATAAATAAACAAGTAAATCAATTACGTATATTGAATAGATTAAAAAATATGCGAAAACAGAAATACTGTATATTAAAAAAAAGTGAGGTAGTGTCCAAAGCTTCAATGTCCATTTAGAAATTGGATAGCAGAGGGAAAGATGCTGTTCATGAATCTCTGAGTGTGTGCCTTCAGGCTTCTGCACCTCCTACCTGATGGTATCAGTGAGAAAAGGCCATGCCCTGGATGCTGGAGGTCCTTAATAATTGATGCTGCCTTTCTGAGACACCGCCCCCTAAAGATGTCCTGGGTACTTTGTAGGCTAATACCCAAGATGGAGCTGACTAGATTTATAACCTTCTGCAGCTTCTTTTGGTCCTGTGCAGTAGCCCCTCCATACCAGACAGTGATGCAGCCTGTCAGAATGCTCTCTACAGTACATCTATAGAAGTTTTTGAGTGTATTTGTTGACATGCCAAATCTCCTCAAACTCCTAATAAAATATAGCCACTGTCTTGCCTTCTTTATAGCTGCATCAATATGTTGGGACCAGGTTAGATCCTCAAAGATCTTGACACCCAAGAACTTGAAACTGCTCACTCTCTCCACTTCTGATCCCTCTATGAGGATTGGTATGTGTTCCTTCATCTTACCCTTCCTGAAGACCACAATCAGCTCTTTCATCTTACTGATGTTGAGTGCCAGGTTGTTGCTGCGGCACCATTCCACTAGTTGGCATATCTCACTCCTGTACACCCTCTCGTCACCATCTGAGATTCTACCAACAATGGTTGTATCAATAGCAAATTTATAGATGGTATTTGAGCTATGCCTAGCCACACAGTCATGTGTGTATAGAAAGTAGAGCAGTGGGCTAAGCACACACCCTTGAGGTGCACCAGTATTGATCATTTGCAAGGAGGATATGTTATAAGCAATCCACACCGATTGTGGTCTTCTGGTTCGGAAGTCAAGGGTCCAATTGCAGAGGGAGGTATAGAGGCCCAGGTTCTGCAACTTCTCAATCAGGATTGTGGGAATGATGGTATTAAATGCTGAGCTATAGTCGATGAACAGCCTCCTGACATAGGTGTTTGTGTTATCCAGGTGGACTAAAGCCACATGGAGAGCCATTGACATTGCGCCTGCTGTTGACCTATTGTGGCAATAGGCAAATTGCAATGGGTCCAGGTCCTTGCTGAGGCAGTTCAGTCTCGTCATGACCAACATCTCAAAGCATTTCAGCACTGTCGATGTGAGTGCTACCAGGCAATAGTCATTAAGGCAGCCCACATTATTCTTCTTAGGCACTGGTGTAATTGTTGCCTTTTTGAAGGAAGTGGGAACTTCTGCCCATTGCAGTGAGAGGTTGAAAATGTCCTTGAATACTCCTGCTAGTTAGTTGGCATAGGTTTTCAGAGCCTTACCAGGTACTCCATTGGGACCTTCCGCTTTGCAAGGGTTCACTCTCTTTAAAGACAGCCGAACCTCGGCCTCTGGGACGGAGATCACAGGGTCATCAGGTGCATCAGGGATCTTCACAGCTGTAGTTGTGTTCTCCCTTTCAAAGCGTGCATAGAGTGCATCTGGTAGTGAAGCATCACTGCCATTCATGCAACTGTGTTTCACTTTATAGGAAGTAATATCTTGCAGAGCCTGCCAGAGTTGCCGTGCATTTGATGTTGCCTCCAAACTCGTTAAAAATTATCTCTTCGCCCTTGAAATAGCCCTCCGCAAATTATACCTGGTTTTCTGGTACAGAACTGGGTTGCCAGACTTGAATGCCACAGATCTTATGTCAATTATGTCAGCATCATAATTAGCATCACATTTTATCATCATGAACTTATATAATATGAATTGTTGTTTTGCAGCAGCAACTGTGTAAAGAAATAAAATTACTATGCAATGTTAATAAATAATAAATTGTGTAAATAAAGGAGTAACAATGTAGTGTTCATGGGTTCATGGACCATTCAGAAATCTGAAGATGGGGGAGAAGAAGCTGTTTCTGAATCACTGAGTTTAGACTCATGTGCCTCCTCCTCAATTGTAGTAATGAGAAGAGGGCTTGTCCCAAATGGTGAGGGTCCTTAGTGACTGATACCGCCTTCTTCAGGCACTGCTTCTTGAAGATATCCTTGATGGTGGGAAGGGTTGTGGCCGGGATGGGACAGATTGAATCTACAACTCTCTGCAGCCTCTTGTGAGCCTGTGCATTGGTGCCTCTGTATCAGGCAGTGCTGAAACCAGTCAGAAAGGCTCCTCTGTATACCTGTAGAACTTTATGAGTCTTCCATGACATACCAAAACTCCTCCTGAAGTAGAGCAGCTGGTTTCTTCATGATTGCTTCAATGTGTTGGTTCCAGAATAGATATTGATACCCAGGAAGTTGACACTGCTCACCTTTTCCTTAATGTGGGCTGGTGTGTGTATGACATGACTTCTCCTTCCTGAAGTCCATAATCAAATGCTTGGTCATGCTGACGTTGAGTGTGAGTTTGTGTTTATGACACCACTCAACTAGACAATCTTTCTGAATCCTGTTTACTTCTTTGTTGCCATCTGATATTTTATCAGCAACAATGGTGTAATTTTTGAATTTATAGATGTTTTTTGAGCTGTGCTTAGCTACATGGCTATGCAGGTACAGAGAGTAGAGCAGTGGGCTAAGCATTCTTCTTTGGGAGTGATGACCCTGACACTGTTTCACTTAGCCTTACAGTGAATTTGGGAGATCTTGTGGAGACAAATTATTTTGGTATCTTCAGATATTTGCTATTGTTGTCCTGGTCCCAACAGCGTGTAAAAGAACATATATTGAAGTGTGGCTTCTTTGTGATTACAACAATGTGTTGGCTGAGCATAGATTCTCTGAGATGTAGACGCTGAGGAAGTTGAAGCTATTCACTGTTTTCACTGCTGACTGCTCGATGAATTCTTCTGACTTCCTGTTCCTGATGTCCACAATCAATTATTTGGTCTCGCTGAAGTTGAGTGCAAGGTAGTTGTTGTGATATCACTCAACCAGCTAACCTTTCTTACTCCAGTATGATTCCTTGTCTCCATCTGAGATCATACTAACACTGCAGTCATCGGTGAACTTATCGATGTTGTTTGAGCTGTGTTTAACCACAGACTCATGATTGTAGTGAGAGTGAAGTGGTGGGCCAAACACAAATCTTTAACACGCACCTGTGTTGATTGACAGCAAGGAGATGTTATTACTGATCTGCACTGAATGTGGTCTTCTGATAAGGAAGCAGAATCAGAAGCCACAGGTAGAAGTTCAATGACCCACGTTTAGAAGCTTGGTGATTAAAAAGTGAGGGATAATGGTATTGAATGCTGAGCTGTAATTGATGAATAGTAGCCTGCCATATGTCTTAAAGTTTTCTCGGTGCTCCAAAGCTGAATGGAGAACAAGTAAGCTCAGGGTTAGACCTATTGCAGTGAAAGGTGAATTGCAATGGATCCAAATCCTTACTCAGGCAGGAGTTAATTCTAGCTGTAACCAATACCTTAAGGTTCTTCATTATGGAATGTTTGTGTACTATTAGTCGAGAATCATTGATGCAAATCACTCTGCTCTTGGGCACTGGAATGGCTGCAGCCCTTTTGAAGCAAGTGGTAAACTCTGACTATAGCAGTGAGAAGTTGAAGATGTCCTTGAATATTTCATTCAGTGATTGACACAGGTTTTCAATACTTGGCCGGGTAAACCATCAGGGCCTGATGCCTTTGTGTATGAATCCTTTTTTAATTAATGTGTTTATTGATGAAGTGGAAATGACACTGATGCATGTGATTTTGCTACAGACACAAAGAAAATTGTCTTGAAAGTTAAATTTTGTCATGACCCAAAACAAAAGAAACTCACTATCACCTGTGCCATGCGACAGCGAGTATAAAAAAGAGTGAGGTGGAAGATAAATGCGTGGCTGAGGGAGTGGAGCAGGGGGCAGAGATTCAGATTTCTGGAACATTGGGACCTCTTTTGGGGCAGGTGTGACCTGTACAAAAAGGACGGGTTGCACTTGAATCCCAGGGGGACCAATATCCTGGTGGGGAGGTTTGCTAAAGCTGTTGGGAGAGTTTAAACTAGGATATGCTGGGAGGTGGTACCAAACTGAAAAGATGGAGGAAGAGGCGGATGGCTCACAAATAGAGAAAGCTTGGAGACAGTGTGAGATGGAGGATAGGCAGGTGATAGAGAAGGGAAGCACTCAAACCGATGGTTTGAGATGTGTCTATTTTAATGCAGGGAGTATTATGAACAAAGCAGATGAGCTTAGAGCGTGGATCAGTACTTGGAGCTATGATGTTGTGGCAGGAATGGTTACTTCGGGTGCCAGGCTTTAGATGTTTCAGAAAGGACAGAGAGGGGGGCAAAAGAGGTGGGGGTGTGGCACTACTGATTAGAGATAGTGTCACGGCTGCAGAAAAGGAGGAAGTCATGGAGGGATTGTCTACGGAGTCTCTGTGGGTGGAAGTTAGGAATCGAAGGGGTCAATAACTCTACTGGGTGTTTTTTATAGACCACCCAATAGTAACAGGAATATCGAGGAGCAGATAGGGAGACAGATTCTGGAAAGGTGTAATAATAACAGGATAGTCATGGTGGGAGATTTTAATTTCCCAAATATCGATTGGCATGTCCCTAGAGCGAGGGGTTTAGATGGGGTAGAGTTTGTTAGGTGTGTTCAAGAAGGCTTCTTGACACAATATGTAGATAAGCCTACAAGAGGAGAGACTGTACTTGATCTGGTATTGGGAAATGAACCTGGTCAGGTGTCAGATCTCTCAGTGGGGGAGCATTATGGAGATAGTGATCACAATTCTATCATAGCATTGGAGAGAGATAGGAACACACAAGTTAGCAAAGCATTTAATTAGAGTAAGCGGACATATGAGGCTATCAGGCAGGAACTTGTAGGCATAAATTGGAAACAGTTGTTCTCAGGGAAATGTACAGAAGAAATGTGGCAAGTGTTCAGGGGATATTTGCATGGAGTTCTGCATAGGTATGTTCCCATGAGACAAGGAGAGGATGGTAGGGTACAGGAACCGTGGTGTACAAAGGTTGTTGTAAATCTAGTCAAGAAGACAAGAAGAGATTACGAAATGATAGAGAACTAGAAGATTATAAGGCTAATAGGAAGGAGCTCAAGAAAGAAATTAAGAGAGCCAGAAGGGGCCATGAGAAGGCCTTGGTGGACAGGATTAAGGGAAACCCCAAGGCATTCTACAAGTATATGAAGAGCAAGAGGATAAGATGTGAGAGAATAGGACCAATCAAGTGTGACAGTGGCAAAATGTGTATGGAACCAAAGGAGATAGCAGAGGTACTTAATGAATACTTGTTCAGTATTCACTATGGAAAAGAATCTTGGCGAGTGTAGGGATGACTTACAGCGGACTGAAAAGCTTGAGCATGTAGATATTAAGAAAGAGGATGTGCAGGAGCTTTTTGGAAAGCACCATTGGATAAGTCACCGGGACCGGATGAGATATACCCCAAGCTACTGTGGGAGGCAAGGGAGGAGATTACTGAGCTTCTGGCGATGGTCTTTGCATCATCAATGGGGATGGGAGAAGTTCGGGAGGATTGAAGGGTAGTGGATGTTCCATTATTCAAGAAAGGGAGTAGAAATAGCCCAGGAAATTATAGACCACTGAGTCTTACTTCAGTAGTTAGTAAGTTGATGGAGAAGATCCTGAGAGGCAGGATTTATGAACATTTGGAGAGGCATAATAGAAATAGTCAGCATGGCTTTGTGAAAGGCAGGTCATGCCTTATGAGCCTGATTGAATTTTTTGAGGATATGTCTAAACACATTGATGATGGTAGAGCAGTAGATGTAGTATATATGGATTTCAGCAAGGCATTTGACAAGGTACTCCATGCAAGGCTTATTGAGAAAGTAAGGAGGCATGGGATCCAAGAGGACCTTGCTTTGCGGATCCAGAATTGGCTGGCCCACAGAAGGCAAAGAGTGGAAGGGTCATATTCTGCATGGAAGTCGGTGACCAGTGGTGTGCCTCAGGGATGTGTTCTGGGACCCCTACTCTTCGTGATTTTTATAAATGGCCTGGATGAAGAAGTGGAGGGATGTGTTAGTAAATTTGCTGATGACAGAAAGGTTGGAGGTGTTGTGGATGGTGTGGAGGGCTGTCAGAGGTTACAGTGGGACATTGATAGGATGCAAAACTGGGCTGAGAAGTGGCAGATGGAGTTCAACCCAGATAAGTGTGCGGTGGTTTATTTTGGTAGGTCAAATATGATGACAGAATATAGGATTAATGGTAAGACTCTTGGCAGGGTGGAGGATCAGAGGGATCTTGGGGTCCGAGTCCATAGGACACTCAAAGCTGCTACGCAGGTTGACTCTATAGTTAAGAAAGCATACAATGCATTGGCCTTCATCAATCATGGGATTGAATTTAGGAGCCGAGAGGTAATGTTGCAGCTATATAGGACCCTGGTCAGACCCCACTTGGAGTACCGTGCTCATTTCTGGTCGCCTCTCTATGGTAAGGATGTGGAAACCATAGAAAGGGTGCAGAGGAGATTTACAAGGATGAGGCTTGGATTGGGGGGTATGCCTTGTGAGAATAGGTTGAGTGAACTCGGCCTGTTTTTCTTGGACCGACAGAGGATGAGAGGTGACTTGACAGAGGTGCATAAGGTGATGAGAGGCATTGTTCGTGTGGATAGTCAGAGGCTTTTTCCCAGGGCTGAAATTGCTGGCACAAGAAGGCATAGTTTTAAGGTGCTTGGAAGTAGGTACAGAGGAGATAGCAGGGGTAAGCTTTTTACACAGAGAGTGGTGAGTGCATGGAATGGGCTGCTGGTGACGGTGGTGGAGGTAGATACGATAGGGTCTTTTAAGACACTCCTGAACAGGTATATGGAGTTTAGAAGAATAGAGGGCTATGGGTAACCCTAGGTAATTTCTAAGATAAGGACATATTTGGCACAGTTTTGTGGGCCGAAGTGCCTGTAGTGTGCAGTAGGATTTCCACGTTTCTAATATTTTCCTGTACTGGTTTATTGTCAGTTCACTTATATACGGACATACTCAAGAAATGTCTGGAGCAATACAAATAATATAAAGAAGCTTACTGGAGATCTCACTGAACACTGCAGTATTATTTGTTTAGTGAGTTCATGCATCATGCATCCCTTTGTAGTTTCATCTGATTTACATAGGTCAGGTGGTATTGATATTTTAACGGCAAGTGGTCAAGGTTTTAGGTTTTGAAAAACAAACCTATTTGATTGTTGGTACATGATGTGAACAACTGTTGATTCAGATATAGCAAAATAATATGGCTGCAGGTCAACAATATTGGTATCAATGAATCACAGAAACTAATTTAAACAGCAAAGTGTGACAATAAGAAACCAATACCAATTATTAATTAATATGTTCTTCAACTCCATTTGGATTTGATTGATGTTATTATATGCAAATTGGTCACGAATTTTTACTTCATGTCAAGATTAATTTATTGATTGTTAAGAACCACATTATGTAACATAAATTAATATAATTTCAAACAATGAAAGAACTGTAAAGTTGGAAATATTGTGGAGGCAAAAGTTGGAAATTATCTTTCAGGTCAAGACCCTGATTCAGTACTGAAGTCTACGAGGAGTGCTGTCACAAGATCGCAGCATCAGAAGGGAGGCAGAAGAGAGACTGAGGGCAATAAGAGGGGACTTTAATTATTCTACTTTCCCAAGGCATTAAAAAGTGTAGACAGTCAGTGGAGGCAAGATATTTTTCATGATGCATGAGCTGTGTCCACAGCTCTTTACAAACACATTTGATCTGGGGCAGAGCAGTTATCATGTTGGCTGTGATGCATCCAGACGATGAATCTATAAAAAAACTAGTGAGGGTTAGTGGGGAATTGGCAAAGTTTATTAGGCTTCTGAGGAAGTGAGGTTACTGGTATGATTACTTGGCCATAGATTATACACAGTGAGTGCACAACAATCTTATTGTTGATGTTTGCATCCAAGAATTTGAACTTCTCCACCATCTCCATTTCAGCATATATAGAGGAGTGTATACTCTGCCACACCAACCGAAGTCAATGACCAGTTCCTTTGTTTTGATGACTGAGTGAAAGGTTATTGTATTAATGCCATTACACTGGTCTCCCTATCTCCTTCACATAATGCATATTGTGAAGCAGGCTTCCTGTGCTCCCTTCGGTTCCTGTGCTCAGGGTCCCAGATTCCCTGCACCTTTTAAGCTTACCAGCGTCCCATTTGCCACCTTCTCCTTAAACTTAATAGGCTCACTGGAAAATCTAATATTTAAACAAATGTGAATTAGAAGTTTGTTGGGCTATTAATAAGGATAACATCCAATCTGGAAGATCTAACAGTTAAACACCAACTCAAAGCCTTAATGTAATGCAAATAAAAGATCATTCTTCGGGCAATCTAAATGGCCGAAGCAGATCATTATCAACAGACCCCCTGATAACTGAGAAAATGAGAGTGTGAGATTATTGAATTGACCAGAAAAATATAAGCTCAACATTGGACTTAATGTGATCTGTTTATATTCCTGTAACCAAGGGTTACCATTTTACAGAAAACCCCTGCTGCAGTTTTCAGTGCAAACAGCAAACTCGATGTTATACAAATTACAAAGTAAGACCATAAGATCTTAAGATAAAGGAACAGAATTAGGCCATTTGGCCAATAAAGTCTGCTCTGCTATTCCATCCTGGCTGATCCATTTTCTCTCTCAGCCCCAATATCTTGCCCTCCCTCCTTATTCCTTCATGCCCTGACCAATCAAGAATCCATCAACCTCTGCCTTATACATAAAGGCTTGGTCTCCACATCCGCCTGTGAGAAAGAATTCCACAGATTCACCACTCTCTGGCTAAGAAATTCCACCTCATCTCCATTCTAAAAGGATGCCCCTCTATTTTGAGGCTGTGCCCTCTGGTCTTAGATAGTTCTACCATAGGAAACATTCTCTCCACATCTACTCTATCAAGGTCTTTCACCAATCAATAGGCTTCAATTGGGTCACCCCTCATTCTTCGAAATTCCAGTGAACACAAGTTCAGAGCCATCAAGAGCTCTTCATATGAAAAGCTATTTAATCATGGAATCATTTTTGTGCACCTTCTTTGAACTTTCTCCGGTTTTAGTACATCCCTTCGAAGATAAAGGGCTCAGAATTGCTCACAATACTTCAAGTGAAGTCTCACAGTGTTTTATAAAGTCTCAACATCATATCCTAGCTTTTATGTTCTAGTCATCGCATTTGTCTTCCTCACCACAGATTCAGCCTGCACATTAACCTTCAGAGAATCCTGCATAAGGACTCCCAAATCCCTTTATGCCTCAGAGTTTTTGTATTTTTTCTCCATTTAGAAAATAGTCAATCTTTTAATTTCTTGTACCAAAGTGCATGACCATGCACTTCTCAGCACTGTATTCCATCTGCCACTTCTTTCCCCTAATTTGTCTAAGTCCTTCTACTAACTCAAAACTACTTGCCTTCCACCTATCTTTGTATCACCTGCAAACTTTGAGACAAAAGTATCTAACAAAAATAGTGGAAGACACTAGCAGTATAGTAGAAGTTGCAGGTGTTAGGGGGCATGAAGTGTGTGAAGTTACCATAACTAGACAGAAGGCTCTTGGGAAACTGAAAGGTCTGAAGGTCATTGGGACCAGATGGTGTATACCCCATCAGAAAGGTGGCTGAAGTGATTGTGGAGGCATTAGTAATGATCATTCAAGAATCACTGGATTCTGGAATGGTTGCAGGAGACTGGAAAATTGCAAATGTCACTCCGCTCTTCAAAAAGGGAGCGAGACAGAAAAAAAGAAACAATAGGCCAGTTTCTATTACCTCAGAGGTTGGGAAGATATTAGAGTTGATTATTAAGGATGAGGTCTCAGGGTACTTGGAGGCACATGATAAAATAGGCCATAGTCATTATGGTTTCCTGAAGGGATAATCTTGCCTGACAAATCTGTTGGAATTCTTTGAAGAAATAACAAGCAGGATAGAAAAAGGAGAATCAGTCAATGTTGTGTACTTGGATTTTCAGAAGGCCTTTGACAAGGTACCGCACATGAGGCTGTTTGACAAGTTACAACTCATGATATTACAGTAAAGCTTCTAACATGGATAACGTATTGGGTGATAGGCAGGAGGCAAACAAAGGGAATAAAGGGAGCCTTTTCTGGTTGGCTGCCAGTGACTAGGGATGTTTCATAGGGGTCTGTGGTGGGACCATTTTATTACATTATATGTAAATGATGGGATTGATGGCTTTGTTGCAAAGTTTGCAGACTCTATGAAGATAGGTGGAGAGGCAGGTAGTTTGGAGGAAGTAGAGATGCTACAGAAGGACTTAGACAGATTAGGAGAATGGGCAAAGAAATGGAAGATGGAATACAATGTCGGGAAATGTACGGTCATGCACTTTGGTAGAAGAAATGAAAGGGCTGACTTTTTTAAATGAAGAGAAAATACAAATAATTGAGGTGCAAAGGGATTTGGGAGTCATTGTGCATGAATCTCTAAAGGCTAATTTGCTCGTTGAGTCTGTGATGAGGAAGGCAAATTCAATGCTATCATTCATTTCAAGTGGACTAGAATATAAAAGTAAGGATGTAATGCTGATGCTTAATAAAGTGAGGCCTCACTTGGAGTACTGTGAGCATGTTTGGGCCCCTTATCTTAGAAAGGATGTGCTGACAGTAGAGTGGGTTCAAAGACGGTTCATGAAAATGATTCTAGGACTGAATGGCTTGTTATATGAATAGTGTTTGATCACTCTGGGCCTGTATTCACTAGAATTCAGAAGAATGAGGGATGACCTTAATGAAACCTATCAAATGGTGAAAGGCCATGGTAGAGTGGATTTGGAGAGGATGTTTCCTATGGTGGGAGAGTCTACGACCAGAGGACACAGCCTGAGAATACAGGGGTGTACTTTTAGAACAGAGATGAGGAGGAATTTGTTCAGTCAGAGAATGGTGCTCCTGTGGAATTCTTTGCCCCAGGCAGCTGTGGAGGCCAAGTCTTTATGTATACTTAAGGCAGAGGTTGATAGATTCCTCAGTGTCCAGGACATGAAAGGTTATGGGGAGAAGTCAGGAGATTGGAGCTGAGAAGAAAATTGGGCCATGATGAAATGGCTGAGAAGTCTCGATGGGCCAGATGGGCTACTTAAGCTTCTATTTTGTATGATCTGATGGTCTTAAGTACCCTGATACCACATCCTTAACAATTGACTCCAACACCATCCCAACCATTGATGCTTACTTTGAAATCATGGCTTGCTTTACTTTTTTTTTTACTGTGTACAACATTCTTCTACAGGAAGGTAATTCAGCAGGAACTTCATTTTGTTTAAATTCATCAACTTTTTAAAGTTGTCTGCTTTAATTTTGAAACGGAGTTGATCCAATATTTGATTACTGTGTAATTATCTGTGTAACGCCCTGGGAAAGGTTTCACTGCAAATGTAATGGTTTCTCTGTAGCAGCAGTGTTTGGGTTATGACTAGAGATAACGAGGGCTTCAAGGACTTTTGTTCAGCAGACCATGGGGTGGGGGGGGGGCGGGGGGAGAAAAGATGCCAGAATGGAGAGGTCGTAGACTACAGGACAGAGTGAACTTGGAATGGGGTCGGGAGTTGATGACACCCGAGGGAAATCGATGGAGAACGAACAGACAGGAAAATTGTGAGCTCCAATGTGAGCATTAGATTGTTTCCTTAAAATAGACCCTTCTTCGTTTTGTTTTCTTTACTAACCTATAATCAAATTTAGAATTATAAAACTCAATCGTTTAATGCATATGGTGTACTGTTTGTTATTTCGTGGTACTGATTTGTAACAGGGGAAAACATCACGTAGCATCCACACAAACAAGATTTCACCAGTTTGGCGGGAGCAGCGACTGTCTTCCCCTAGACTAACATAGCCTGCTGAACTCGGGGGTTATACCTGCATGAGAAGCATTAATAGTCAAAGTATTTAAGCAAGAATAATGCCTCTGACAGACATGGAGATAGTGAAATTGCTCAAACATTCTTGCTTAATAAAGTTGTATTGTTAGTCATATTAGGGAGAGGGCCCTTGAAAGCTCAGAGATCTAATGTAAATGAATGTTATTCCCATAGGCAATGTTTCACAAGTAATTGTATTTTAATTTGGAAAAGTTGCATCATTGGTCTTTGGAGCCTTTGGAGTCTTCCCTGCAGCTCATTGTTGTCAATTTATGGCAGTGACTGTACTTAATATATTGGATATCAGCAGAAGACTATACCATACCTTAAAAGCATGTGCCACCAAATCATAGAATCACAGATTGCTTATAGAATGAAAACGGGCCTCTTGGTCCATTGGTTCCTTTAAATCTGTGTAAGATTATTAATTTAGCTGGTTCCAATACTTTAGCCTCTCTCCATGGAACTGCAATTTTTTGAACTGATTGACATTTGGAGGATTATGAACAGATCTCCTGCATTTTCCCCCTTTCTTTTCTCCAGCAATCTTGGAAACATTCCATCAGATCCGGTCAGTCTTTCAAGTTCCTTCTCTTTCTGAATCAGTCATCCATCCAGAATCTCAACTACATTTTCTTTTCCAGAAGATTCAGCTTCCTCTGATACATAAATTAACCATGAGGTGCCTCAGCTATGCTCTCTACCACCATGAGGTTATTTTCTATTTTGCCCCACCTCTGCAGCTACAAGCCTTTTCCCTTTCACACCTCAATAGTATGTTTGGGATACCAGTCTTTTCTCAGACTATCTTTTCTTCTCTACTCATTTTCTCTTTTCCATCTGGAACTTTGCTTGCAATTAAGCCTGGATCTCATTTACGCTAACATTCTGGCACCTGCTGCATTTTACTCTCTCTTTTTGTTCATCCCTAGAGTGTCTGCCTTTAATTTCCTTCTCCTTCTCCTACATGGGTACGTATCTAGAATATAATTGAAATTTCTCAGTGTTAAATACACCCCATTGCTCGACTCTAGTTCTGTCTTGCCATGTTTTAGTCTGGTTTGCCTGGTTTACCTGGTTTACCTGGTTTATCTGTTCTCATCTCAGTAAAATCATCCCCTCTCTAATTGACTACTTTTACCAAAGAGTGTTCTTTATCCTTTTCCATAGATAGGATCATCATTATGATGTGTTCGTCCATCATCGACATCGAGGAGGACCTCAACACCATTATGATGGTGTCGAGACTAGCGTGTGATTTGGATTTAAGTGAGGGAGAGTTGCGCAGCGTCAGCCTCACTCTCTCTTCCCAATTCCCATCTGGATCCAGTGGCAAGACAGATCCGAGATGGCTGGAAGTGGGACTAGGCACAGTGGATGACCAGGACGCCTTCTGTGTCTTGTCCTGCTCTACACGTTCCACGACGCTTGCAGAGACCGCCTTCTTGAGAATCTTGGAATCTTCCATTGGTCTCTTCTGCTCAATCCACTGGAGACTGTCTTCACATGCTGGGATTAGACAACTCCCTATGTCACTGAGGGTATGAGACCCGTCGACTACCCTCACCTGGTTTAGCCGGCTTGTCGAAGCCGTTGCCCTGGGTGTGGCCACTGTCACATGCAAACAGCTACGGGGAGCCACAGGTGAGAGCTGAGTGCCAGGTGGGGACCAAAGATGGACTAACCGCCTTGAAAAGGACGCGACATGTTCCCCTACCATAGGTGCTACCCCTCCCTGACACCCCAACACCCCCATTATGATGTAAGGGATCATGGTCCCACGACCATGACAGTTCTTGGCAAATATTTCTACTGAAGTAGTCTGTCATTGTCTTCTTTTGGGCAGTGTGTTATACAAGATGGGTGGCCCCATCGATTTTCAATACTCTTCAGAGATTGTCTGCCTCTTGTCAGTGGTTGCAAAACCAGGACTTGTATTGTGCACCAGCTGTACACATGACTATCTACCACCTGCTCCCTTGGCTTCACATGAACTTGATCGGGGGGGGGCGGGGAGGTGATAAGCAGATGTTACACATCACCCAAGGGTGACCTGCAGGCCAGTGGAGGGGGGAAACACTTTACTCCTCCTCTGGTAGGGACAATCTCCACCCCAACCACCCTACAGCTAGGATATCATGTCTATTATTTCTTGGATACTCCCTTCAGATACTTAGACTATTTGGTTGAATTCATTTTCAGAATATGGTCTAGCAATATAACGTTTCTTGTTAGGCCAGAAACATATTGATCAAGAAAGTCTATTGGACACATTTCAGATATTCCTCACCTTCTTTAACTCATATGTTATTCCTAACTCAGTCTATACTTGGATAGTCCAAGTTCCGTCTTGGGCATGAGCCGATGTTTTACTCCATTTTGGGGATTAAAGATTCGATTATTCACCGATTAAAGCAATGAGGAAGATTGAAATATCAAGGTGATTGTGGAAGGTGAGCGAAGGTTCATTGCCAACTACCTGTGTTTTGATTGCTGCAGGAGAAGGATCCTGTGGGTGGCCTGTTGCTGTGTGGTGGCTCACTGTGCCCCAGGGTTAAGCATCTACATTGAGTGATGTCTCTGTCTTTTTATGACATCTGAGGATGTTATTGAGGTTCTGTGTTTATGGATTCGGACCATGGATTTCTTCAGTCCTATGATTTTATATTCTGTGTTTTCTCCCATTCTTTCTCATTATTTTTTTGTGCAGGGACAGGGTTATTTGGAGGCTGATGTTTTTGTTGAATTTTGTGCAGGGGGAGGAGGTTTTGGCGGCCGACGTTCTTGTCATATTTTGTATGGGGGATGTGGGGTTTGGAGGGAGATCGAAGATCGTTTTGCCATTCTTTTTCTTGTGCGGGGGTTGGTGGGTTTGCTGTTTCTCTTTGAACTGATTTCCATAGTTTTCTTTGTTTTGTTTTGTTTTGAAACAAAATACATTGCTTGCATCAATAAGCAGCACAGTCCAAGGCAGCCTGCAAGTGTCGCCATGCTTCCAGCACCAACTTAGTATGCCCACTTCTACCCCATATGTTTCTGGACTGTGAGGAAACTGGACTACCAGAGGAAACCTAGGTGGTGATGGGGAGAATATGCAAACTCCTTACAAAGTGCATTGGGGGTTTATCCCTAATCGCTGGCCCTGTAAAGTGTCAGCTAGCTGCTATGCACCATGCCTCAGAGTCATGCATTATTCCCAGTAACGCTATATAATTTAATGTATATAACTTCATGAACGACTAAATCATTCAATGCTTAATGCTTTCAGAATTGACCCTCTCAGAGCAGACTCAGTTGAGGACCAATTTTCTGTGTAGGTTTTTAAATAATAAAATCAATAAAAATATACAATATGCGATCTAAACTATCCATTTCTTTAAATGAAACTAGGTGCAACACAGAAAGCAAATGGAAAGAATTTCCTTTTGGAAGTAACTTACAATATTTCCAGATATTTAAAAACCACTCATTCAATACAGTGTGGTCTCTGTTTTGAAGACATACTCAGAGAATAAAAATCCTTAGAAAGTACATTTGGTTACCATTGCTATGTTTGGTACCAGCTATTATGGATCCTGTACTTTGCATTCTCTCTCTAGCCCAGTATCTTCCAAATATTTTAAGCAACACACATCAAAGTTGCTGGTGAACGCAGCAGGCCAGGCAGCATCTCTAGGAAGAGGTACAGTCGACTGTACCTCTTCCTAGAGATGCTGCCTGGCCTGCTGCGTTCATCAGCAACTTTGATGTGTGTTGCTTGAATTTCCAGCATCTGCAGAATTCCTCGTGTTTGCATTTCCAAATATTTTATCCAGTTTTCCCAAAAGACATGCATATCCTACCGTAGCCAATATTTCATGTTCCAAAAACAGGAATAAATCTCTCATACCCTCCTTCTTTGTGTTTTTAACTCTTACTTTCAGTTAATAGATGTTTTCTTAAGAGAATAGTGCTGGTATCTCAAGTTCTGCCTCATAAAGTTTCCCATCTTGAGTACTGTTGAGATCAATCCATGCAGCAGGTACCCACAAATAGCAGTCAGATAAGAAACAAGAAATTCAGGGTTCATTGTCAGTGGTTGAGAAAGGAATAATGAAGGGAAAGATTTTGCTGTACTTCAAATCATGCCATGGTTTCTTTGTTACAGATTCGTACAGGCTTCTGGTTAACATCTCATCATAAGAAACACTATCTCCACCAGCATGCAGTTAATCTAGTACTACACTACAATATTTGCTTAGGTCAGATATTCAAATTATCAAGTTAGAACTCCACTTCTATGCCTTTCAAAAATATTTGCCCTTTGGGCAAATATTACTGTAGAATCATAAATTGATTAAGACATTGGACTAGAAATCCAGAGGTTCAAATCCCACTCTGATGGTTGGGAAATTTAAATTTAGTTCATTAAGTAATCTGAAATAAAATAAAGCAGTAATAGTCATGGTGATCATGAACTGGCTAGCAGGGAAGGAAATTTGTCACCCTCATGGGATTTGCCTATCCAGCAATGTGCTGGATCCTAAATGCCCTCTATATATTTGTGGTAACTGGGGATGAGCTATGAATGCTGCTTTTAATCACTGATACATATGCATCATGAATGGTTTAGAGTTATAGAACACTATAGAAACAGTTCCTTTTGCCAAACTATTAATTTGTTTTATCAAAAGCACTTTACTGACTGAACCAAATTTGCATTATATTTGCTCAGTCCATCTTCTTTTTCACATTGGTTGCACATGTGAATAGTTTTTCATTGATTCTATTGTATTTCTTTGTTCCACTGTATATGCTTGCAAGAAAATGAGTCTTGAAGTAGTATACTGTGACATGCATGTTTTTTGATAATAAAATTACTTGGAACTTTACTTTGACATACACCTGGTAAATATATTCTTTGAAATCTTAATAATAATGTAAGGAAGTCGATTTGTAGTCTACAATAGATTTTTCACACTCCAGTACTGAAGCCGAAGCAGCTTGTGCTGTACATGTTGGGACTGCTAGCCATTGAGACAGATACAAGTCTGTTTAGGCACTTGAGGTACAAACACCTGCTGCCAGAAAGGGTGACTGGCCATACTTGTAGAGGCAGAATGCCCTTCCTCAAATCAGAAATTAAATGGAGGCCACGGTCAGTCTAATCAGATGAACATTAAGCAAAGTAAAAAATCAATGCAAGCAAACAGCATTGAAACTGTGACGGATAAGAAAAATATGCAGTTTTTTAATATCCAATCCTATTCTGCAAAAAGAAAAGTTATAACTATTTTTGGGCTAATTGAAAGACAAAAACAGTGTCTACATTGTTACTGCTATTGATATACTCAAATGTATCAACTCAAATGCATCTCTGCTAATATGCAGGAAAAGGGTACTGATTGTGGATGATCAGCCATGATCACAGTGAATGGTGGTGCTGGCTCGAAGGGCCGAATGGCCTACTCCTGCGCCTATTGCCTATTATCTAATATGAGCCAAAATCCATTTCTCTCTCATTGTTTACTACAATCATTAGAAATATTCCTAGCCACCTCTACTCAAGCAAGAAAATAATTCGCTGAAAAAGTAATCTCCCTCTCTTCTCCTCATTCCAGATAATGGAATATACTAATTTATTGTATTAAATATTTGTTTAATTTTAAATTTGGATCACTCCAAATTTGAAGTGAACTCAAGTTATTCTGCATAATCTATAAACTTTGTAATAAAACTCTTCTATATTTGTAACTGATACCAAATATGATCTTTGTCCCATTTATAAAATACAGAGAAAATTCAATCGCAAGTTTGTAGTGTTTATTGTGGAAAATTTTGGACCTTCCTTTGCTGAATTGTCTTGTTTTTTCTTTACTTTAAATATGGTGGTATTCTTGAAAGTGAAATGTGGTTAATTCAGTACTAGAGGCGGAAAGGATATGTTTTACTGTAAATCTTCAACGTCAGTGGTATTCACTGAATTCTAATTGAAAAGCATTAATATTTCTTCACAAAACTATGCTGTGATTTCAGGGCCTGAGTTATTTACCTTGGTAGGTATTTAACTCAGGTGACACATATGAATATATCAATGGCAGTAATCAAGGTAGTTACCTTATTCATCTTATGTCCATTCCGATTTCCGGCACTCAAAGGCATCCTTAAATCATTAATGGTCTGCAATTAAGTTCCTTCTGTTGTTTGGATCTGAGGCTCAATCAGAGTAATGTGACATTCTAATGTATTTTCTTTGCTGGAACAAACTAAAACATCAGCCAAAAATCTCTAACAGCCATCTCTCACTTGTGCACTTTAGAAAATAATGCTTCTTAGTAATGTTTATCCTTCTTCAGTTTTGTACTCCCTGTGGACTTCGTGCATTTCTTCCAAGACATTAATTGGATTGTAATCCATAGTGCCTTCTGCCAAATCAGCAGAATTTGTGATTACTGGAGCTAATGGGAAAATATTCTAGTGTTAGTAATCCTCCACATTTTCTCAGAAATCATAGCACTAAATTAATAATAACCAGCGTACTTAAATAGTTACTACATGGTGAGTTTTGCTTAATCACTTTTATGACAGGGAAATATTTGAAGATTAAAAAGATTTTGAGGAACAAATTTGTAGAGATAGCAGACAGTTGCAAGGAATGTAAGGTTATGATAGTAGGTGATTTTAAATTTCCATGTATCAACTGGGACTCCCATACTGTAAAAGGGCTCAATGGGATAGAGATTGTCCAATGTACTCAAGAAAGTTTCCTTAATCTATATATAGAAGTCCCATCTAAAGAGAGTGCATTACTGGCTCTCCTATTAAGGAATGAGACAAGGTGTTGAAATTGTATAAGGCATTGGTAAGGCCAAATTTGGAGTATTGTGTACAGTTCTGGTCACCGAATTATAGGAAACATGTCAATAAAATTGAGAGAGTGCAGAGGAGATTTACTAAAATGTTGCCTGGGTTTCATCTCCTAAGTTACAGAGAAAGGTTGAACAAGTTGGGTCTTCATTCTTTGGAGCGTAGATGGTTGAGGGGTGACTTGATAGAGGTGTTTAAAATTATGAGGGAGATTGATAGAGTTGACGTGGATAAGCTTTTTCCATTGAGAATGGGGAAGATTCAAACAAGAGGACATGAATTTTGAGTTAAAGGGCAAAAGTTTAGGGGTAACATGAGGGGGAACTTCTTTACTCAGAGAGTGCTAGCTGTGTGGAACAAGCTTCCAGCAGAAGTGGTTGAGGCAGGTTCGATATTGTCGTTTAAAATTAAATTGGATAGATATACGGACAGGAAAGGAATGGAGAGTTATGGGCTGAGTGCAGGTTGGTGGGACTAGGTGAGAATGAGAGTTCGGCGGGGACTAGAGGAGCCGAGATGGCCTGTTTCCATGCTGTAATTGTTATATGATTATGTGGTTAAAGGAACAACTTGGATCTACTGATTATAATTCCATTAGTTTCTAGATAATTATGGAGAAGGCTAAGTCTGGTCCTCAGGTTGAGATTCTAATTTGAGGAAATACCAATCTTGATGGCATCAGAAAGGTTCTGGCAAGTGTGGAATGGGCCTTCAAAAGTGTAATTTTGAGAGTACTGAGTTGTATGCTCCTGTCAGAATAAAAGCCAAGTCTAACAGGTGTAGGAAAGCTTAGTTTTCAAGTGATATTGAGGCCCAGGTTAAGAAGAAGTTGGTGCATAGCAGCTACAGGCAGCAAGGAACAAATGAGGTAGTTGAGTAGAAGAAATGCGAGAGAACACTTAAAAGAAAAAGTCCTGAAGAAGGATCTCAGCCTGAAATGCCGGGTGTTTACTCTTTTCCATTGATACTGCCTGTCCTGCTGAGCTCCTCCATTATTTTGTGTGTGTGTTATTTAAAAGAAAAATCATGAGAAGGCATGAAATTGGTCCAGCAGACAAGGTGAAAGAGAATCGCAGGGGCTTCTACTGATCCATTAAGAGCAAAGGGATAGCAGGATGGGTCCTTCCATGGTCTCTGTAGCTATATGGAGCTAATTGGGATGCTTTTACTCCAAGGGAATATTTGCTAACTGTAAAAGATTTTATGCATTACATTGCAAGTGATATTTCTTCAGCAATCTTGCTGGCCGAAGGATTGCTAAGGTGGATAAAATTCTCAAAAAGAGTTCGATTCTCTGAGCGGCACAGTAATGTGGTGGTTAGCATAACACTTCATAGCACCAGCAACCTAGGTTCAATTCCTACCACTGTCTATAAGGAGTTTGTATGCTCTCTTCATGACCATGTGGGTTTTCTTCGGGTCCTCTGGCTTCCACCAACATTCCAAAGACGTAGGGATTAGTAATTTAAATGGTCACATGGGTGTAATTGGGTGGCTTGGCCTTGTTGGCCGAAAGGACCTGTTATGCTGTTATTTGTGTTTATTTAATTGGGTTCTCTTTATCTAGTTTTAGGACTTACGTTGAGATCTGATCACATTTTAGGTCATATTTATGCAAAATTCTACAGGGTTCACAACTTACTTACGCCAGTGTATATGAGAAACTATGATACAAACTGCAGCTATAGAAGCAGTGATTGAATAGACTCCAGCTGGCAAATGATCCTGACCTTGAATTACAGTTTGTTCTGTGACATTCGTAGCTAAAATCACCAAAGGGAAAGAAAACTGCAGGTGAAAGCCAAAGTAATTATTGCACTCAAATTTCTGGATCATCAACAACTTGCAACTATTCATTTGGCCACTGATAGAAATGTATCCAATTAGCTTCCCAATCTCACACACTGCTCTCAGCTTAGGTTTATGCAAAAAATGGCTAATAACAATTTCTCTTCACCCCTACCACTCTGGTCACTAACTGGCATTGGCTTCCAATCAGGCAAGGGAATTGTTTATGCTTTGCCTGCAGGCTTTTAAATCACCGACAGCCTTGAACATCCCTTTTCTCTAAAATCTCCATCAGACAGCAATGCTCAAGATCTCTGTACTCTTACAATTCTAGCTATTTGCTCATCCCATTGCTTTGCTTATGGAAACTAGTTATCAAGGTCTGAATGAACCTTCCCAACTCAACATAACAACTTTCCACCTCCTCCTTAACTCCTTTAAGATGTACTTAAGGTTTACTTAGAGGCATGCAGGAATGGATATTTTAGTCACCTGTCTCAATATTCCTCATGTGTCTTGACATTAAATTTTGTTTGCTAGCACTCCGTAGATGGAAAAATTTCAAATGAAGTCTGGGGTTTACCTTCAGAACCAACTTTTTCTTTAAACTTACTTATTATCAAAAGCTAATATCAGTAATGAAGTCACTCGTCCTGGAATGAATGCTCTCTGACCTAGAGTTTCCATTATTCTTGTACTTCGAGTCAATGAATAACAAAGCCAGTGACTGGACAGTATTTGGTTTCACTCAGTAGCTTCCATTCACTATTTCTGTGTGCATGCACTTCATTAGCATCATCTCTAACTCAGATAGAAACAACTGAATTCATTTTAGTATTTAACAAGCTGGTCTCAATATGAAACAATTTTAGCTGCTTTAATGTTCATAGTTCCTCTGAAGGATTTACAAATAAAGCATATTTGAATGGAGCCAACTGCTGTTGGGGCCAATATTTTTTAAAAGTTTTGTCTGATGTGAAGCATTCAAAAGCAGATATTACTTTAGACGTATTTCCAGATCCCCACAATGCCCCAGGTTAACCATACATCCCAATGGAGACAGGTTGCTTGTTGGCGCAGATTCCCTTGCATTAAATGAGATGTTCGGCAATTCACAAGGTCATCTCCTAGCATGTATATTTACTGCTCCTGCAAGTAGGAAGTCAAAATGATCAAAACATTTGTTTATGCTTCATGCTTTCTCACAAAAAGGAGATTGAGAGGGATGTTGACTTCAGGAAGCAACTCAATGACTTTAATCCTCCAGCATGCTGTAACTTGAAAGAGAGAAGCAGTTGCTTTTGTGTTGTGACTGATCCGCCGAGTCCAAGCTACAAGCGTAATCCTGAATTTACAGTGAGCAGAACTGACCTACCAATCCAAGCCATGAGCAGATTACTTTAACACTGTGTACCAAATCTTTCCATGCAGTACAACACAATCCACTTGTAAAGGTTTAAGGTAATTTTTCTCTTAACAGCTTTCAGGCATTTAGTCTCTCTGGGGACATTCATAGAGGCTACGTGTCACCCAAGCTCAAAGCTGTTTATGCTGCTCAAACAAATATGCTAAAGGCTTTGAATAGATTTCTTTGTAACAGCATTTTGACATTGCTTTAGTTCGGTTTCTGCAGATATGTTTTACAGTCACCTTCACTACATTCATAAAATGATTTTTTATGATTAAAATAACTGCTATATGTAGCCAAAGAGTAAAACATTTATTGAAAAAATATCCTGTTCAGGGCTAGGAAGTTGTGGTTTACTTCTGGGTATATCTGAGAAAAATATAATAAGGAGCTTCAGCATATTCTCCTCAAATCTGAAAGACATTTGCACCCGATGAATTGCCTTGGAAAGTCAGTCACTGTAATTAGTTACACAGAGGCTGATTTTCCCCTTTTCTGCTTTCTAAATGCATTTTCTCAGATGCAGCGAAGAGAACTAATGAGAAATGAAAACAGAAAATACTGGAGATAGCTCTGAAAGGCTATAGAACCAGTAATGTTTACTTTCTCCACAGATTCTGCCCCACTTTCTGTTCTTCTGCTTTTACTTCAGTGCTGGCAGTTCTTTGCTTTTCGATTCGAGAACAGTGAGAAGACTATTCTGTGCGATTTCTCCTGCTTTATGCCATTTTAGCTTCTTCCCGCTTTGCTGGTGCCCATAGTTGCTATTGCACTTGCAAAAGGTGGAAACCTCTCCATCTTAAAATCAGGAAGAATACATCTGTCCATAACCTTATGTCTTCTCAAATCATTAGTCACTATCTCTTATTACTTGTTAGCTTCATTAACTGAAATTGACTTGGAGAAAATGGAATTTGTTGCAGTACCCCCATTGTTTTGAAGACTTGCAAACTGAACATATTCCAAAATTGCAATACACACAAAATGCCAGAGGAACTCAGCAGGTCAGGCAGCATCTATGGAAATGAATAAACAGTTGGTGTTCCAGGCTGACACCCTTCAGGACTGGAAAGGAAGAGGGAAGATTCCAGAATAGAAAGAGAGAGGAGGGGAAGGAGGATCGGCTAGAATGTGATAGGTGAAGCCAGGTGTGTAGGAAAGGCAAAGGGTTAGAGAGGAAAGTATCTGATAGGAGAGGAGAGTGGACCATAGCAGAAAAGAAAGAAGGAAGGGCACCAAGGAGGAGACGATAGGCAGGTGAAGATAAAGGTAAGAGGTCAGAGTGGGGAATAGAAGAAGAGGGAAAAGGGAGGCATAAACTACGGGAAGGAGAAATGTCTATGCCATCGGGTTGGAAGCTACCTAAACGAAATATGAGGTGTTGCTCCTCTACCCTGAGAGTGGCCTCATTGTGGCCAAATGTGCCCCAAAAGTGCTCCTGGTCTGCCCAGCTATGAAAATAATTTAAATGTTTTAAGTTTGATTGCTTCTCTATTAAGCTCCTAAATGGATGACCAGAAAAAATTAGGTGTTAGTTAGTTCAAGAGGCTGGCATTGTATCTGCTCCATTTCCCTCTGTGACTTTTGATTGTGCTTCCCAGCAGGGGGCAGCCTTGACCCTGGGGATCTTCAGGTCAGTTCAGAATGAGAGCGATAGAGAGTGACAGGGGGAAAGGAGAAACAGAGAAGAAAGAGAGTGGGACAGAGAGAAAGAGGGAAAAAGAGATACAGTATGTTTATATAAAAAGAGAGTGAGGTGGAGAGGGGGGAGATGGGGGGAGAGAGAGAGGGGTGAGAGAGACAGAGGGAGGGAGGGAGACGGGGAAGAGATAGAGGGGGGAGGGAGAGAGAGACAGAGTCAGCTGTCTGCTGGCAGGCAGAAGCTTCCACACCCTACAGAATTCAATAGAGGTACATTTTTTTATTCAAGTACAAACAATCATGTTTGTTAATACAAATAGATATAATCCACTTTTAAATGAATAGTTTATGTTTTCAGTGCTGTACAGTATACAGATATTCCAAAACCTTGAGATATTGGATTCTGATGCAGTGAAAGTGTCCATGCAAACATGTTGGTTTTATTTAACTTAAATATTCTAGGTCATAAAGCATTTGTTAAGGTGCATTTAACACAGAGTGGAGATTTCCTGACCATTTGAATGAAACCACTATTTTTCCATAATAAGGCTAACTATTGGTTTTAAATAGAGGAAAGCAGAACAATTGTCAATGGCTTCTGTCTGTATCTGCCCAACATTGACTCTCCCAATAACTTCTGTGAACAACTTTCACCTGATCTACAGTAGCAACCTTTACGCTGATCCAGCAGCTGAGCCTAGTTTGCCCTTGCTACCTATCAAAACCTCAATCAGTCACTCCAGCCAATGGCTAACAAGAGCCCTGGTGTCAGTCTTCACCTGGAGCCTTGATGTCAGCTCTCAACAGGGGCCCAGTGTGAGCCAGTAGCTTAGCCTCCCAGAGGCTTGGGGTTAATGATCTGTGAAATCTCCAGTGATAATTCAAGCTCTAGGGGAAAAAGAATTTTCAGTTATTTCAGCATACAGTTCAGTGCCTACCAACTTATCGTTTGTGTCAAGAATGGGTATAATACTACAAGCTAATAAGATATTGGAGCAAAGCTAGACCATTCGGCATCTGCCATTACACCAAAGCTGATTTATTATCTCTCTCAACCCCATTCTCCGGCCTTCTCCCCGGAGCCTTTGATACCCTGACTCACGTAGCACTGGTTGTGAACTGAATCAAAGGTGGCGATGAATCAGCATACAGGAGGGAGACTGAAAATTTGGCTGAGTGGTGTCACAACAACAACCTTTCACCGATGTCAGCAAGACCAAGGAATTGATTATAGACTTCAGGAGAGAGAAACCAGAAGTCCATGAGCCAGTCCTCATTGGAGGATCAGAGGCAGAAAGGGTTAGCAACATTAACTTACTGAGTGTTACTATTTCAGAGGACCCAGTACGTAAATGCAATTACCAAGAAAACACAGTAGCACCTCTCCTTTCTTAGGACTCTGCAGAGACAAACTCCTATATATGTGTACTCGAGAGATATTGACTGGCTGCATCATGGCCTGATCTGCAAACACTGATGCCTTTAAATGAAAAATCCTACAAAAGGTAGTGGATTCAGCCCAGTACATCATGGGTAAAACTCTCCCAACTAATGGCACATCTACATGAAATGCTACCAAAGGAAAGCAGCATTGAAACATACCGAATGTTGAAAGGACTATATAGTGTGGATGTGGAGGTAAGGAGGTTTTTTTTTCAGCCAGAGAGTAATAATTCTGTGGAATGCCTGCCACAGATTGCAGTGGAGACCAAATCCGTGGGTGTGTTTAAGGTGAAAGTTAATAGTTTTCTGACCGGTCAGAGCATCAAAGGATCCGGCGAGAAAGCAAGTGTATGGGGTTGAGTGGGAGATCAGCAATGATAAAATGGTAGAGCAGACTTGACGGGATGAATGGCCTAATTCTGCTCCTATGTCTTATGGTCTTATGCTCTTATGGTGACATATATGTACTTTGATTAAAAAAAATTTGCCTTGAACATTGTACTTTGAACGTTAATCAAAGACCTATATCTCCACTTTAAATATACCCAAAGACTTGGCCTTCACAGCTGTCTGTGGCAATGAATTCCACAGAATCACCACACTCTGGTTAAATAAATTCCTCTTCTTCTCTGTTCAAAAGGGACATTCTTGTATTCTAAGGCTGTGCCTTCTGGTCCTAGACCCCTACACCATTGGAAACATCCTCTCCATGTTCAAAATTTCAAAGTTGACAGAACAGAGGTGGCTGAAGTTTCTGGGAATAGTTCACAAGGTGCAGGATAGATATGTCCCACTGAAGAAGTTCTCAAATGGGGGGTCTAGTCAACTGTGGCTGACAAGGAGAGTTAAGGACTGCATAAAAGTCAAGGAAAGGACATATAACATAGCAAAAGTGAGTGGGAAGCTTTTAAAAAACTAACAAAAGGCATTTAAAAAAAAGAAATGAGAAAAAGTGAAATATGAGGGCAAACTGGCCGATAATATGAAGCAAGATACAAATTTTTTACTGTTATGTAAAGAATAAAAGGGAGGTTGGAGTTGATATTGGAACACTGGAAAATGATGCTGGTGAGGTCGTAAGGGGGGAGAAAAAATAGCTGATGAACTTAATGAGTACTTTGCTTCAGTCTTCACGGTGGAAGACACTAGCTGTATGCCAGAGATCTGTGAGTGTCAGGGAGCAGGAGTGGGTGCCATTGCTATTGCAAAGGAAAAAGTACCAGTCAAACTGAAAGGTCTTAATGTGGAGAAGACACCTGGACCAGATAGACTAATCCCAGAGTCCTGAAAGAGGTTGCATTGGTCATGAACTTTCAAGAACCACTTGATTCTGGCATGGTTCTGGAGTACCGGAAGATTGCAAATGTCACTCCACTCTTTAAGATGGGAGGAAGACAAAAGAGAGGAGTTTATAGGCCAGTTAGCCTAACCTCAGTGGTTGGGAAAGTGTTGGAGTCCATTATTAAGGATGAGGTTCCAGGGTACTTGGGAGACTATTGATAAAATAAGTCAGTCAATATGGTTTCTCTGAAGGGAAATCTTGCCTTACAAATCTGTTAGATTTCTTCAAGGAAGTAACAAGCAGGGTGGACAAAGGAGAGATAGTGGACGTCATTTACTTAGATTTTCAGATGGATTTGACAAAGTGCCTTACATGACACTGCTTAACAAGATAATGTCCTATGGTGTTACAGGAAAGATATTGGCATGGATTGAGGAATGGCTGACAGCTAGGAGGCAGTGAGTGGGAATAAAAGGGGCCTTATCTGGTTGGCTGCCAGTGACTAATAGTGCTCCTCAGTGGTCAGTATTGGTATCACTGCTTTTCACATTGTTTGTCAATGATTTAGATAATGGAATTGATGATTCTGTGGCATAGTTCGTGGATGATAAAAAGACAGGAGGAGTGGTAGGTAGTGCTGAGGAAGCAATGTGATTGGAGCAGGACTTAGACAAATTGGATGATTGGGCAAAAAAGTGGCAGATGGAATACAGTGTTGGGAAATGAATAATAATATATTTTGGTAAAAGGACTATTATTTAAATGGAGTGAAAATTCAAACATCAGAGGTGCGAAGGGATTTAGGAGCCCTCATGCAAGACTCTCAAAAGGTTAATTCAAAGGTTGAGTCTGTGGTAAATAAGGCAGATACAATGCTGGCATTTATTTCAAGGGGAATAGAATATAAAATTTTATTGTCGCCAAACAATTGATACTAGAATGTACAATCATCACAGCGACATTTGATTCTGCGCTTCCTGCTCCCTGGAGTACAAATCAATAGTAAATATTAAAAATTTAAATTATAAATCATAAATAGAAAATAGAAAAATGGAAAGTAAGGTAGTACAAAAAAACTGAGAGGCAGGTCCATATATTTGGAGGGTACGGCCCAGATCCGGGTCAGGATCCATTCAGCAGTCTTATCATAGTTGGAAAGAAGCTGTTCCCAAATCTGGCCGTACGAGTCTTCAAGCTCCTGAGCCTTCTCCCAGAGGGAAGAGGGATGAAAAGTGTGTTGGCTGGGTGAGTCGTGTCCTTGATTATCCTGGCAGCACTGCTCCGACAGCGTGCGATGTAAAGTGAGTCAAGGACGGAAGATTGGTTTGTGTGATGTGCTGCGCTGTGTTCACGATCTTCTGCAGCTTTTTCCAGTCTTGGACATATAAAACCAAAGAGGTAATGGTGAGGCTTTATAAGACACTAGTGAGGCTGCATTTGGAGTATTGTCAACAGTAAAGAGCTTCTTATCTCAGAAAGGATGTGTTGTCATTGGAGAGAGCCCAGAAGAGGTTCACGAGTATGTTTTTGGGAACATAAGGGTTAACATATGAGGAACGTTTGGTAGCTTTGGGCCTGTTCTCACTGGAATTTAGAAGAATTCATGGGGATTTCACTGAAACCTACTGCATGTTGAAAGGAATAGATAAGGTGGATGTTTCCTACGGTGGGTGTATCCAGTACTAGAGGACACAGCCTCAAAATTGAGGGGCAACCCTTTAGAGCAGAGTTAAGAAGGAATTAGGGCTTAGGGCAAGGGACTAAGAGGCAGAAAAATCCTCTGCCTTGCCATAGTACTCTGGTATTCTATCCTGACCTTCATTAGATTTAGTGTTTTTTTTAAATGTTGAAAACATTTCACAAATGGCACTGTTTGTAAAATCAAAAAGAATTGGTGAAAAAAAGGAAGACAAAGAGAGTGAGACCATTAAAACAAAAAGCAAGACAGTTATAATGTTAACAATTTTTTCAGTTTTTGTAAGGAGCGTAAGTTATGTGCTATGGGTAAATCATTCAACTTCAGTGACTATAATTTCAATGCAGTTCTATGGTCAAGAGTCGTGCTTGGTGGCGCAATAATATCGGTGGCAGATTCCAGAGCGAATGTTCCCGAGTTCAAATCCAAGTCGGGTTGAGTGTTAAGCTAGCAACTCGGCCTCGTAAAAACAAGAATAGCTTGCTATGGAAACACCGTCATGACGGTGCCCCGATAACTCCACTGCGAGTTAAGGGCTATTCTTCTTCTTCTTCTATGGTCTAGAAGTACATACTGTAGTTAGTTTTTCTTTTTTTTCAAGGAGGGGAGATAGGTTATTCCTATACTACTCAGTTAGTCACTCCCACCTGAGAGGATTTCACGTACTGTACAAGCAGGGTCATCATTAAAGTTCAGTTGAATATACTGCGTGGCTGGCAACCTGGTGTGTTCTGCACTATCCCTCAATATCAAACACAACAGTTCTTAACATCAAGAGCATATGAAGATGCACAAATAGCTCAGTGCCTTCTTGGCATTCAGTTAAGTACTTATGAACAGATTTCCAGAACTGGAGCAGGACTAAGCTATTTGGCTCTGCAATCTCACTTTGCCATTTAATAAGATCATAAGTATAAAAGATTCCTGCTGTTAAAAATCTCATCCTTGATTCCTAAGTATCTGTCTACTTTGGCTTAAGAATATTTAATAAATTTTCTTCCACCAGCTTTTGAGAAACAAATTTCCAACGACTTACAATAACCTAAAAGCAAAAAAAAACCCATTTTATTTCTAAACAGAGATGGTTACCTACTTTATATAGATTCTTCCAGAAGTGAAAATCCAATGTGGTTAACATATTCATCCTATTAAGACCAGTGTTATTATCAAGTACCCCTTTTCTCCTAAATCCCAGTAAGTACAAGCTTAACCTATCCAACTTTTCTGCAATAGGCAACCATCCAAGTATTGTTCTAATAAACTTAGTCTGAACCACTTCTAACATATTAGTGTTCGTCCATAAATAAGGAGACTGGTTTGCTTTCCCGTCAGTTTAATTACAAACAAGTCTCCAGATCAAAAAGAAGGAAATTTGGTGATCACGTGTTAGCTTTTAAAAGTATACTTTAAAAAATAAATTATCTTGAGCATCTTCCATCTTACTGTAGACATGTAATCCCTCCCCTGTAGAATAATAACAGAATAAAATCTCTTCTGAAATAACCATTTCAATTTTATATCTAAGCAGACTATAAAACTTGTGCTAGCATAAAGAATGATATTGAAAGTAAAACAAAAATTACATGCAGTATTTATCTTATGAGGGAAGTGCAGTCTTAAGATGTACTACAGCATTTAAGAAGTGCAGCAAACAACGTGTTGGAGGAATTCAGCAGATGACTTAGAATCTGTGGGAGGAAAGAAAATGTTTGCATTTTGGGTCAAAATCAAGATGGCCAGCATAGATAGGAGAGGGGAGTAGCAAAATAGGATTCTGGGGTGACTGGTGGAATGTGGAGAGGTGTAAGCTGACAGGCAGATAGTCTCAGGTAGGGGAGATAAATGGAGGTGGAGATGGAAGACTATGGCAGATGAATGAATTTGTATTTTAGAAGTTGTTCCTGGAGCTGTTGCATGGGATTCTGGATAGGTATCTCTCATTGAGGCAGGGGAAGAATGGTAGACTGAATGATTGACAAGAGAAGTGGAACATCTAGTCAAGAGGAAGAAGGAAGCGTACTTAAGGTTCAGGAAGCAAGGATCAGACTGGTTTCCTGAGAGTTATAAGGTAGCCAGAAAGGAGCTTAAGAAGTTACTTAAGACAGCCAGAAGGGGACATAAGAAAGCCTTGGGTGGTAGGATTAAAGAAACCCCCCAAGGCATTCCACACATACAAAAAGAACAAGAACAGGAAGATGACTACAGTTAGTGCAGGATCAACGAGAGATAAAAGAGGAAACATGAGCCTGAAGTCAGAGGATGTAGGGAGGGTACTTAATGAATACATTGTCTCAGTGAGACAGACTTTGACAAATGTGAGGACAGCATAAAACAGTCTAATATACTGAAACATGTAAACTGTAAGAAAGAGGATGTACTGGAACCTCTGAAAAACATTAGGATAGATAAGTTTCTGGAGCCGGAAAAGATATTCCCCAGGCTTTATTTATTTTTATTTTATTTTATTTAGTGATACGGCACAGAGCAGGCCCTTATGGCTCTTCGCACCATGCCGAGTCAGCTTCCCCCAACAAACACGATTAACCCTAACCTAATCACAGGACAATTGGCAATGTTCAATTAACCTGCCTGGTACATCTTTGCACTGTGGGAAGAGACCAGCAGACCCAGAGGAAACAAGTTTACGGGGAGGATGTACAGAGACTCCTTACAGATCGGCACCAGAATGGAACTCTGAACTCTGGAATGCCCTAGGCTGTGCTAACTGCTACTCTACTGTGGTGCACTATGGGAGGTGAGATAAGAGATCGCTGCACCGTTGGTGATGATCTTTACAGGGTGGTACCACAAGGTATGAGTATGGTAAATGTTATTCCTACATTCAAGAATGGTAATAGGGATAATCCTGGGAATTATAGACCAGTGAGTCTGACATCAGTGGTGAGCAAGCAATTGAAAAGGATTCATAGAGACAGGATTTATGAACACTTCGAGAAGTATAGTCTGATTAAGATAGTCAGCATGGCTTTGTAAGGGGCAGGCCATGCCTCATCAGCCTGATTGAATTCTTTGAGATAGTGACAAAACAAATTGATGAAGGTAGAGCAGTGGATGTGGTGTATATGGATGTACAAGATCCCCATGCGAGGCTCCTTCTTAAAGTCATAGGCTTGAGATTGAGGGAAATGGCAGTCTGAATTCAGAATTGGCTTGTCCACAGAAAACAAAGGGTGGTAATGGATGAAAAGTATTCTGCCCGGAGATTGGTGACCAGCGGTGCTCAGTAGGGATCTGTTCTGAGAACCCTGCTTTTTTGTGATTTTTCTAAATGACTTGGATGAGGAAGTGGAAGGGTGGGATGGTAAGTTCGAAGATGTCATGAAGACTGGCAGCCTTGTGGATAGTGTAGAAGGGATTCAGATGCCAATACGGGACATTGATAGGATGCAGAGCTGGGCTGAGAAGTGACAAATGTAGTTCAGTCTGGAAAAGTATGAAGTGGTACACTTTGGAAGATCAAACTTGAAAGAAGAATGCAGGATTAATTGCAGGATTCTTAGCAGTGTGGAGGAACAGTAGGCTATTGGGCTCCATGTCCATAGATCCCTTCCTGTACGAGTTGATAGGGTGTTAAGAAAGCATATGTTATGTTGGCCTTCATCAGTCAAGAGATTTGAGATAGTGCTGCAGCTCTATAAACTCTGGTAAAACCACACTTGCAAGATTATGGTCACCTCATTATATGAGGACCATAAGACCAGAAGTAGGCCATCGAGTCTGCTCCACCATTCAGTCATGGGCTGATCCAATTCTTCCAGTTATTCCCACTCCCCGGCCTTCTCTCCATAGCGCTAATCAAGAACCTATCTATCTCTGCCTTAAATGCACCCAATGACTTGGCCTCCACAGCCGCTCGTGGCAGTAAATTCCACAGATTTACCACGCTCTGACTAAAGTAATTTTTCCGCATCTCTGTTCTAAAAGGACATCCTTCAATCCTGAAATCAAGCCCTATTGTCCTAGACCCCCCTACCATGGGAAATAACTTTGCCATATGGTAATCTGTTCAGGCCTTTTAACATTCAAAATGTTTCTATGAGATCTCCTCTCATTCTCCTGAAATCCAGGGGATACATCTCAAGAGCTGGCAGATGTTCCTCATACAGTAACCCTTCCATTCCTGGAATCATTCTCATGAATTTTCTCTGAACCCTCTCCAATGTCAGTATATCATTTCTAAAATAAGGAGCCCAAAACTGCACACAGTACTCCAAGTGTGGTCTCACAAGTGCCTTATAGAGCCTCAACATCACATCCCTGCTCCTATATTCTATACCTCTAGAAAGGAATGACAACATTGCATTTACCTTCTTCATCACCGACTCAACATGGAGTCAACCTTTAGGGTATCCTGCAGAAGGACTCACAAAGTCCCTTTGCATCTCTGCATTTTGAATTCTCCCTCTAACTAAATAATAGTCCGCCCTTTATTTCTTCCACCAAAGTGCATGACTATGCACTTTCCAACATTGTATTTCATTTGCCCATTCCTCTAAACTATCCAAGTCTCTCTGCAGTCGCTCTGTTTCCTCAACGTTACCCGCTCCTCCACCTATCTTTGTATAATCCGGCAAATTTAGCCACAAATCCATAATCTCATAGTCCAAATCACTGACACCACTGATCTTTGAATATGTACTGTAAATGGATTGGGGAGGATATGTGTTAAATATGAGTATCTGCAATAGCTTAATGGCACTATAGTCATCGGGATTGAATAGGTCTGAAGGGTCTGTTTCCATACTGTATTACCTTATGACTCCTTGGAAAAAAAAAACTTCATGGCTTCTGAAAAAGTTTGAACAGTCCCACTCAGCTTTGGAAAAACTTTGCTTTGATAGAGAAAGGGGAGTCAGGAAAATTTCAACTAAGTTATCAGTGCCTTGCCTATATAGAAATGCCGCAGTGCAATGTTGTATCCACCCAAAGACCAGTTCTGGCCATCATTCCTTTCTCTTATCTGATGCCAAGCAAATTAATCACTTGGCCCCAGTGCACAAATGCACATTATTTATCTTGACAAGTAACAGAAAAATTGTTACCCAAGTACCAAACACTGCTTCAGCAGCTGTTCATTGTTACAAGTCTTAGTTTATAATTGGGCTGAATTTCACAGAGAAGAACTTAATGAGATACTTGTTATTTTTCAGTTATTAGCAGCTTGTCATTTGGGAATGTGTTGTGATTGCTCAAGTTTGTTGATACCTGCAGTAGTGCAAGGAGAATGCCCCGGAAGACCAGGAGTCCAGGAGGAGTGTGTTAGGATGGTCTCACCCTTTGCAAGTCCACTTACTCAAAAGCTGACTTGCTGAGTGAGGGGTGGGGGTAATGGTTGAATAGGAGAGAATTGGTATGATGGCTCTGTGAAAGAGGATGCAGAGAAAAGGGTTAGCTGGGATTCAGTTGTATGGGTTGCTTTAGAAGAGTGTTTTATGGGGGAGATTTGGCTGGAAAATGTTTATCTGAGAGAACAGCTTGGCTTAGTTGGCTTCAGTGGAACAGCGTTGGGTGAGAGAGGTCTTAATTGATAGACTGTTCACAACAAGAGGGTTAGGCGGGGATAGAAGATTGGATGAAGAAGGGTTGGATGTGAGAGGATTCATTAAGAACTGGTTAATTAGGGGCATACTGGGTTGGAGGTGCTTGGGTGGGAGACGTTTGTGTGAGAAGATGGTTGGGTGATAGAGGTTTGGGTTAGAAGGGAATTGGTTGTGAGAGATTAATTTGGCAGAGTGTTCAGTGGCAGAGTATTGCTGTCTCCCTCTCTGAAAACTATTGCTTGTGTTTGTCTTGACATATCCCCATTTGCTTGATATCATTGGTTTATATTCATTTGAACCCTGAAAGATTGAGATTCCCTTCAGTTCTTACTTTCAATTAATTCCTTTTGTTAACTGTTTTATAGGACCTTAAAAGCACACTTAAGCATTTTGAAATGTACATAATGTACTTTGAATTTTCTGTTCACTATAATAAAGAAGATAAATACTACATTTTTTAATAATGGTATTGTACATTGCCATTAAGTTGTCATTGTTTCCATTGCCTCTGAAAGGATCATTCCTCTTTGTCCGAGAAAAGCCAATGCATATTCCTGTATATCTCTTGATAGTGGATGCTCATGAATGTAATATTTTGAGTACATTTTAGATGAGCAATCTTATGAGCACACTCTTTTACAACGTCAAAAGGATCATATTGGTGTCAGTTCCACTGGAAACTTAAGCATCATTAGAGATGGTGCAAGCTAATTACCTGCTAATAATGAAAGGTAAGATCGAAGCAGAACATGAACCATGAAACTCTGATTGCACTCAAGGTGGCTGAGTTGAAGCAATCCAGAAGAGTCATTGTTTAGAAGAAAATCTCCAATGTAGGTCTGGTAGAAGCAGGAATCACCCTCCATACTCTACAAAAATAGACCATCAGATCATAGGACATAAGAGCAGAATTAGGCCATTTGGCTCATTGAATCTGCTGCACCATTCAATCATGGCTGATCCTTTTATCCCCTCCTCAGCCCCACTCCACAGCCTTCTCCCGTAACCTTTGATGCCATATCCAAACAAGAAGCTATTAAGCTCTCCCTTAATTGCACTCAACAATCTGGCCTGCACAGCTCCCTGTAGTAATAAATTCTACAAATTCACCACCCACTAGCTGAAGACATTTCTTTGCATCTCTTTTTTAAATGGATGCCCCTCTGTCCTGAAGCTGTGTTCTCTTGTCCTAGACTCAGGACGAGCTGGATCTTTGGAGGGCGATGGCCCATAATGGCGACTCCTTTGCTTGCATCTTCGGAAACAGCTCAATATCTATCTTTAATATCTCTATTTTTCCTTTCTAGGGTTCTTTTGAAGACCCTGGCCTGGAGTTACATGCTAACTTCGGTTCTTTGCGGGAATGGGACCCGTTCTCGGGGTCTCACAACTGGCCGTATTCGATATACCAAGGATGTGGCCTAGAAGATTAGCGTGCCTTCAGGGTTCCAGGATTTCGTGGCTCTGGAGGTGAATGGACTCAAGGTTGGTGCCTGCGCAATATACTGGTGTGTCGTGGGAGTACATGGAAAATCGAAAGCAGCTAACTGGCTGCTGGCTATGTGCCCAGAGGCCCAAGTTCTTTGGGCAAAGAGCTTGGGAAAAGTGACGCAACAGACTATTAACATCATAAATCAGTGAGTTGTTGTTATATCTCCCCCTTTGCTGTGAAACGGGGACACCTCTTTTTCCCTTATTAAGGAGAGAGAAAGCTTGTGGTATGTCGACTTACCATGTGAACGAGTAGTCTTCGGGGTAGTCTGTAAATTTATTGATGCTTTGCTGCACGCCTGAGTGCTTGCTGGCAGCACTGATGCTTTTATTGCTGGTGGGGGAGGAGGGGTCATTGCTTTGCTGCTGCTTATGCATGGGAGGGGGAGCTGGGGGGGCTTCGTGGTTCTAACATTTAACTGTCATTCATTCTGTTTTTGTGGATGGTTGCGAAGAAAAAGAATTTCAGGATGTAAATTGTATACATTTCTCTGATATTAAATGTACCTATGAAACCTTTGAAACTCTCCCATCATGGTAAACGTACTTTCCACATCTACTCTGTCCATGCCTTTCAACATTCAAAAGGCTTCAATGAGATTCCCCCCTCATCCTTCCAGCAAGTACAGATCCAGAGCTATCAAATGTTCCTCGTATGATAAACCTTTTATTCTTGGAATCATCCTTGTGAATCTCCTTTGAACCCTCTCCAATGCCACCTCACCTTTTCTAAGATGAGGAACCCAAAACTGTTCACAACACTCAAGGTGAGCCCTCACCAGTGTCTTATAAAGCCTCAACGTCACTTTCCTGCTCTTATATTCTAGGCCGCTTGAAAGGAATGCTAACATTGCATTTGCCTTCCTCACCACCAACACTACCTGCAAATTTACCTTTATGGTTTTCAGCACAAGAAATCCCAAGTCCCTATGCATCTCAGATTTTTGGATTTTCTCCTGTTTAGAAAATAGTCTGCACATTTAATTTTACTAGCAAAGTGCATTACCATGCATTTTCCAACGTTGTATTTCATTTGCCATTCTCTTGCCCTTTCTCCTAATCTGTCTAAGTCCTTCTGTAGCCTACCAATTTTCCCAACACGACCTGCCTCTCCACCAATTTTCATATCATCTGCAAACCTGGCAACTAAGCCATCTATTCCATCACCTAAATCAGTGATATACAGCATAGAAGCAAGTGGTCCCCACACCGACACCTGCGGAACACCACTAGTCACTGGCAGCCAACCGGAAAAGGATCCCTTTATTCCCACTCACAGCCCCCTACCCATCAGCCACTGCTCTAACCATGCCAGTAACTTTCCTGTAATGCCACGTGTTCTTAACTTGATAAGCAGCCTCACTTGTAGCATCTTGTCAAAGGCCATCGGAAAGTCCAAATCTACAACATCCACTGCATCCCCTTTATCTATCCTACGTGCAATTTCCTCAAAGAATTCCACCAGATCCGTCGGGCAAGATTTCCCCTTAAGGAAACCATGCCAAATTTGTCCTATCTTGTCCTGTGTCACCAATTACTTCATAACCTCATCCTTAACAATTAACTCCAATACCTTCCCAACCACTGAGATTGGGCTAACTGGTCTATAATTTCCTTTTTGCTGCCTTCCTCCTTTCTTAAAGAGTGGAGTGACATTTGCAATTCTTCAGTCCTTTGGCACCATGCCAGAGTACAATGATTTTTGAAATATCATTACTAATGCCTCCACAATCTCTACCACTACCTCTTTCAGAACCCTAGAGTGCAGTTCACCTGGCCCGGGTGACTTATATACCCTTAGGTCTTTCAGCTTTTTGAGCATCTTCTCCCTTGTAATAGCAACTGCACTCACTTCTCTTCCCTCATACTGTTCAACATCTGGCTCATTGCTAGTGTCTTCCACAGTGAAGACAGATGCAGCATTCTCATTTAGTTCATCTGCTATCTCTTTGTCCCTGTTATTATTTCTCCAGCCTCATTTTCTGGTGGTCCTATATCCACTCTCATCTGTCTTGTATTTTTCACATACTTGAAAAAGCTTTTACTAACTTGATATTGTTTACTACCTTGCTTTCATATTTCATCTTTTCCCTCTTAATGATCCTTTTATTTGCTCTCTGTAGGGTTTTAAAAGCTTCCCAATCCTCTGACTTTTGATTAATTTTTGCGTTGTTGTATGGCCTCACTTTTGCTTTTATATTGGCTTTGACTTCCTTGTCAGCCACAGTTGTACTACTTTGCCATTTGAGTATTGCTTTGTATTTGGAATACATCTACCTTGAACCTTCCTCATTTTCCCCAGAAACTCACACTATTGCTGCTCTGCTGTCATCCCTGCCAGCATCAGCTTCCCTGCATTTCTGTCAATCCATACTGAAAGAACTCTGGAATGAACTGCTATTTAATGTCTCAGAAAGGCCTTGCTGCTTCAAGACTTCACCTCACCTATCACCTTGTGTTTCTCTCTCTCTCTCCTTACCCCACCTTTTAAATCTACTTCTCAGCTTTGTTTTCCTCCAGTACTGCTGAAGGTCTTCAGCCTGAAATGTTGACTTTACTCTTTTCCATTGATGCTGCCTGGCCTGTTGAGTTCCCCCAGCATTTTGCGTGTGTTGCCTGGATTTCCACCATCTGCAGATCTTGTATTGTTTGTGATGGAATTACTACACTGTGAAGTCTCTTCCAGGGATGCTTAGTCTGAAGAAGTTTAAATTTTTCCTTCGAAAGGAGTTCCATGAAATCCCTTCTCACTGTTTCCCCTCTGTGATCCCTGCTGCTCTCCAACTCTTCGACTGTATGCTTACCCGCTACTACAGCCATGTATCCCTTCTGGGAACATGTCTTCACCGCCAGCTGGTCAACTTCCCAGTTCTTTACTTCATGCCTCCCTCTACAGTTTTTATCACCTTGTGTTTCCCTTCAGTCCTGGCGAAGTGTTTCGGCCCACAATGTTGACAGTACTCTTTTCGATAGATGCTGCCTGGTCTGCTGAGTTCCTCCAGCATTTTGTGTGTGTTGTAGGTTGCTTCTGTTTTGTTCTTATATAATGTCACCAAGTAAGCATTATTTTCTGCCAGGAAACCACCAATCAATTAACAGCAAGATTTATTCAAAGAACAAGAAGTGAAAGCTACAGGGGCTCTGACTAATGTCCTGTCAGTGATTGCATTGTACCAGCGTTTTTCAATGAAGACACACATTAAATCAGAAAAGGATATTCATAATACAATGGAGCACCATATAACAACCATTTAGACATTGCTGGTACCAATAAGAACACAATACAAAGTCATCACATGGATGTAAGCCCACAAGCTGTTGCAGATTCTCTCCCCAATTTAGTCCAAGACGAAAAGCCTGAATGCAGATACTGCCAGGTTCAAGGACAGTTCCTGTGCTCCTGTCAAAAGAGTATTGAATGGTCTCCTAGTTGGCAACCGCACAAGATGAATGTCGAGCTCTATGATGACATACTGATGCTCACCACTAAAATTGAGGCGAGAAGACTGTAACTAGCGGGGCACTGTCTTTGCCATCCCGAGCTATCTGCCAGCCTAGTCATCATATGGGAGCCCAAGCATGGAAGGATGAACCCTGGGCGCCCTCCTGAGACTATGGTCAACACGCTCCTGGAAGACAGTAGCGTGGCTAATGTAGATGAACTGAACACACTGATGAGGGAGGGAGGGAAGTGGAGAGTCCGTCATTGTGCCCGACGCCGGCCCCCTAGGCCTGAGTCAACGTCGTAGTAGTAGTATGACAAGATGGACTCTTGACCTCATAGTACACCTCGTCATGACCCTGTGCCTTATTGGTCATTTGCTATGCACTTTAATGGTATCACTTTATCCTTTACTCTGTTATTGTTTCCCTTTCTACTACCTGAATGCATTGATGTGAAGAAATAAAATGACAAGTAAAAGGAAGCTTTTGACTGTACCTCCATACATTTGACAATAATAAACTAATTTACCAATTTAACATCAAAATTTCATAGTCATAGGACAAATGCATTTTTTAAGAGAATGTCCTTGCCTTATGCACAGGTGTTCTTCAGCCAACTCTTCTGACAAACCTTGACTTTGGATGCTGAGAAACACTTTAATAACTTGTGCGATGAATTGAGGATGTACCCATGGACAATGTTTTCCTTCTGTCCATCTATTTCAGATTAACTTCTGTAGAAATATCATGGGCCACGGGTTAAGGGTGAAAGGTGAAATGTTAAAGGGGAACACGAGGGGAAACTTCTTCACTCAGAGGTTGCAAGGAGGGCGTGGAATAAGCTGCCCGAGGATATAGTTGATGTGGGTTCGATTTCAACATTTGAGAAATTTTTGAAGTTTCCAAGTTTTACAGTTTCAAAGTACATTTATTGTCAATGTATGTGTACAGTATACAACCCTGAGATACGTCCTCCCGCAGGCAGCCATGAAATAAAGAAACAACATTGAACCCATTTAAAGAAAATATCAAACACCCGATACGCGATAAAAGGAACAAATCATAGAAACAGTATAAAGCGAGCAAATAGCAGAGAGAATATTAAACATTACACCACAGGATCCCCGAAACAACTACTGAGTCAGTTCAGTTTAGCACTTTTTTAATAACTACAGACCTCAGCTGCAGCACCTCAACCAACCAGAAATACATGGAACATGAACCTCAGAGTACTCAAAAAAACAAGTGCACAACCACCGAGAACATTCATTGTTGAGGACATTAAACATCAAGCCACAAAGTTCTGAAAAAAGAGTCGTACAGCCAAAATCCACACCACCGAGACATTTGAACCTGCAGCCTCCTCCGGCAGCACCGAGAGAGAGAGACAGGCCAAATGCAGGCAGATACTACTGAACATCCACTCATCTTCTGCTCTCATCCTCGTTGATTTCAATCTTCTTTTACGTTTTAATCACCAAGGAGTAATGCAGCTGACCATGGGTTTGTGTTCCACTATTAGGAAATGATGCCTGCACACTCTGCTGCCAACCTCACCAAAACCAGATTACTCAGTCTGTCCCAAAACACATGGAAATTACAAGCACAATTTTTCACAGTTCAGGAGAAGAAGCATATTTAAAGTTTCAATTTAAATTTTAATTTAGATTTAAGTTTTAAATTTGGATAGGTACAAGGATGAGAGAGGCATGGAGGGCTATAGTCCAGCTGCAGGTCAATGGGACTAGGCAGAATAGTAGTTTGGTAGATGGACCAAAGGGCCTGTTTCTGGCTATAGTGCTTCTATGACTCTGTAACATTAGTTTTGATTTAAAAACTGACTTTTGTGTACTTTAAAATCACATTTTCATCATACTGATAATTCTGAGCTTCCAAATTTCAACCAGCCATAATATCAATGATGCTATTCGTTGCTACGTGCTTTCAGTTAGAATTATCTTATTATTCAATTATCCAGTTACATAATGAGGCAACACCTAATTTGTACTTAATACTAACATTCTCGTTTGATCCCTGTCTATTTATATACAAATTCACAAATGTGAAGAACTCTACCTTAAAATGTAAAGGTGTCGACAGTGCCCCAGTCTCTGATGCCTGTGAAGAGTCCTAAGTGAAAGAGGGTTCCATTTATCCAGGGGAAGATCATTATTAATCAGATAATCCCCTCCCATTCTTGTTATTGTGTTGTCTTCATCAATTATTGTACATGAGCGGACAGAAGTACTTGGGTTGAGCACAACTCCTTTATACAGCCTTCACCACGGTATTATTCGCAAGCTAAAATGACTTCTCGTGACGTAGCTCAGGCTTGCTCTTAAGTTACTTTACAGGACCTTAAGTAATTCATTGTACCTGGATTCACTCCAAATGCAGGGTTTTAATCCAAAACATCAACAATTCTTTCCCTTTCTTAAGATGCTGCTTGACCCACAGTGTTCTTCCAGCAGATAGTTTTTCACTCTCGATTCCAGCACCTGCTGTGTCTCCATTGATCTGCTGGGTAGATATGAGTTTGGGTAAGTTAGAAGTTTTACATTCTAGGAGTGTAAATGAAGGTAGGACTTCCACAGTGATTGGTAGTGTCTGGAGAATGTTGTACAACTGTGGGGTGTACATGGCTCCCTGAAAGTTAAATTACAGGTAGACAGTGTGGTAAAGAAGGCTTTTAGCTTGCCGGCCTTCATCCGTCAGGGCACTGAGCATAAAAGTTGACATATTATGTTGTAGTTGTACAAGACATTGGAGAGGCTGAATTTTGAATATTGTGTTCAGTTTTGTACACCTTGCTATAGGAAAGATGTAATTAAGCTGGAACAAGTGCAGAGGATATTTATGAGGATGTTGCCACGACTTGAGGGCTATGACGAGAGGTTGAGCAGGCTGACACTTTTTTATTGGAGCACTGGAGAATAAAGGGTGATCATGTAGAGGTGTATAAGATTCTGAGGGGCATAGATTTACTCGATGTCCACGGGCTTTTTCCGAAGGTCAGGGAACCAAGAACTAGAGGGCCAACGCTTAAGGTAAGATGGGAAAGATTCAGTAAGAGTTTGAGGGATATTGTTTTCATTTGGAGAGTGGTCAATATATGCAATGAACTGCTCGAGGAAGTGTTTGAGGCAAGTACATTAACACCATTTAAAAGGTTATTGAATAAGTGCATGAATAGAAACACTTAGAGGGATATGGGCCAAACGTGAATAAGGGGGACTAACTTAGGTGGGAAACATGGTTGTCAAGGACTATTTGGGCTGAAGGGCCAGTTTCTGTGCTGTAGGACACTGACTCCATCACTCCATGTGTGGATTTGTTGCTTTGTGTGATGTAAGTAGTGAGACCATATCTTGATTATTTTGTTGTGGCTTACTATAAGATAACCAATGATAAATTCAAACATTTTCCCTATGCCAGATGTTAAGTTAACTGGCCTATGGTTTCCTGGTTCGCCAGGCAAGTTTTAGGAGCTGAGTGGCCTACTCATGTTCCTGCTTTCTTTTTATCTCCTTTACTGTTTCAATATTGTAGTCACACTTGCTATTCTCTAATCTTACACAAGTCTAGGAAATTTGGAAAGTTGAAACCATTGCATTAACTTTCTCAACAGCCACTTCTTATAAGATGAAATCCAGTAGCACCCAATGCCTTGTCAGCCTGCAAATCCGACAGTGATTTGGAATCTTCACTACTTGCTCCGTTACATGGAGCAATGAAAAGATCCGTTCCTTTGCTCCTACTCAGAAGCAATCCAGATCCAATGGACACATAATTTGTTTTTTTTCTCTCTCTGTGTATGCACTATCTAATGATTTGAATTTGGCAATGCTAACAGGAAATTCATTGTCAAAAGGGACTGAATTATTTGGTTTTGTATGAAGAGGATGACTTTGTGAAATTGATTTTGATTGCCCAATTACACATTCTATCTGTTTAGAAATTAAGCTGTTGGAGACAGTGGCTCTGAGAATTTTGGAGTCTTGTAACTCAGTCTCCACTACTCCACCCACCACTTAGCTACCCTGCATAGCTCTACACCATGAAAGCTCTTCCTTCCTCACACAATAGAAGAGCTTCAGGATGTGACAACCTATAGTTATAACTAGAGGCTATAGATTAAGAGTGAAATGTGGAATATCCAAGGGGAACGTGAGAGCGAACCTCTTCAGTCAAGAGGGTGGCGAGCATGTGGAATGGGCTGCGGCAGAAGCAGTGATGTAGATTTGATTTCAACGCTTAAGAGAAATTTGGATAAGTACATGGATGGGAAAAGTGAGAAGGGCAATAGTTCAGATGTGGGTTTAAAGGACGAGGCAGAATAACAATTCGGCATGGACTAGTTGGCCAGAGGGCCTGTGTCTGTGATGTAGAGCTCTCCGTCTATGACTATGACAATGATGTCACACAATGGAAGATCTTCAGGAAGTAACTACCTAAAGTTAAGTCAGTAGATTTTGAGGAGCTTTGTTGAGGTTTGAATGAAGTTTAATACGAAGGGTGATTGATAATTTCATGGCCTAAGGTAGAAGGAGATGAGTTATTAACTTCAAACTTTCTGCATTTTCACTCAAAGAGTTGAACTGCACGTGCATGTAACGAGAGCTGTATAACTCATCTCCTTCTACCTTAGGCCACAAACTTAGCAATCACCCCTCGTAAGAGTTCCAGACGTTGTGAATAGCTTCCTCAGGGCTATGCAACTAATGGTGCAGCAGATGTAAGATATAAAGCAGGAGGAAGGGAGGATGGGAGGAGACGATCCCAGAGTAGTCTACAAACTGGAATATTTCACTGGGGAATCTTAGGAAGATAGATCAGAATTAATATTCAGTATGTTGAAATATTTGCAATGGGTATTGGAGGACCAGGAAAATTAATAAGAATAGAGTTGTTTTGGCCTGGAGCACTGGGCAGAAAACTTAAAAAGGCATACAGTACAGGGAGTAAGAACTTATTCTTGCATGTGTTCATTGAGTGATACAGTGGATTATGTTCACTGTACTCTAGTTCTGAGCCTCTGCTCCATTCTGATGTCAAACATATAGCATAGTTTTTCCAATATTAAATAATCAACACACATGATCAGTGATGGATATCTCCATCAGAGAATCCAGATAACAACCAACTAATAACTTTAACATAATTTGTAGGGAGTTACTGGAAATCACAGTGAGTGAGCATGAACAAGTATCAATTCCTCAGCAAGCCGGCAGAAACTTGTAAAGGGTAGGTTATGCCATTTAACTTAGTTGAACACTGGCATGGTGGAGAAGGCAAGAAATGTGAACACTGAATTTCACAAAGGACTTGATTGCATAGTAAAGGTAATCTACATTGAATAATGACCTGGATATATGAAATCAAATTCCTCCTTGGCAGCTGGGGTTTTTGAACTCTATTAATTGAATAAATCTGAAATTAGATATCTATCTTCAGTAATGGTGAGCATTAAGTAAATCTTCCTATATGTGAAGAGTCAGGCACTTTCATAATAAACAGAGAGCTCCTGAAAGACCCAACTGTATATTAAATTAAAATGTTTTGAGAAAAGAAAGACACAGCTGCATTGTTCCTTTAACGCAGTACAACATTTCATTTCACAGGAGTGCTGTAAAAATGACACTAAAATATATTAGGAGATATTAAAGCAGTTGAAAAAAGTAGTTTAAAAGATCTATATTAATGAACATTTTAGAAGAAGAAAGTGTGATAAGAGGCAGAAAATTTTAGGGAGGAATTTCAAATCAAGGCTTTGTCTTTGTAGTTGAAGCCATGACCATATATTGAAGAATGATTATCACTCAAGCTCAAAAGACCAGGATTAAAAGAACACAGACTCCTCTGAATGCCCTGGAGCTGGAGAATGCTTCAAAAGAACAAAGATGATGATACAATAGAGACCCTTTAGGATAAAGAACTTAAACTGAGGTGTTGGGTAATCAGGAACAGGGGATGAAGAGGACACTGTGAGATAGAACACAAGCACTGAAGGTTGAAGTGTCTTGGAGAGTGGTTGGGCAGAATGATTCAGGCATTAGTAGTTTGTTACTTGATATTCAGTCATTACTAGTTTGACAGAAACCAGAGCTGTACTGTCTGGAATGGAGGAGAATAAAAGATGATTTCATAGAAGCTTTTGATATATTATGTAGAGCCGGTGGGCTAAACTACTTACCCTTGCAGGGAACTTCGGACCAGAGGGGAGGGGGGAAATTATTAGAATTTCGCTTTTTTGGAATGAAATTGGTTAAAAAAGAAACTTGAACGGTACAAAAATTGTTCATCTGGATATTAACTCTTGATGTTTTCAGAGCAGTGATTTAAGTTTATTGTCATTTCAACCATATGCATGTATACCACCAAATGAAGGAATGTTCCACCAGACCAAGGTGCACAACACGGTACATATTACTCACATACAATGCATAAAGTAATATTATCTCAAATAAGTTAATAAATAATGTGGTGCATTTATGACACAGGTTGAAAAGTATATAGTATAATATTGCTGGCGCTTTATGTGTGATGAGACCTAGGTGGTGGCAGGGGAAGAAACTGTTTCCCACCTTAGCAGTCCTTATCCAAATGCTACACTTCCTGCCTGATGGAAGGGGGTCAAAGAGATTGTTGGATGGATGGGAGGGTTCATTGACAGTGCTAAGAGACATTGGTTGCCACCTGTCCTATTTTTCAATTTCAACTTTTCAAAAGAATTTTATTAACTCCAAAGTGCTTTATGACATCTTGAGGTCATGAGAGAAGCTCTATAAATGTAAATGTTTATTGTGTTTCTTCATGCTTTCTAAATCTCCCAGCAAAATTACAATAGAGTGTGGAGAAATCCCCACAGTAATTCACCTTATGAGAACAGGTCACAGAGAAAAGTAATGAAAAGCAGCTCACTGCTTAACTTAGATGATTAAAACGTTCTGTGCTTTTTGAAATAAGGAAAATAATTATTTTAAATAGCAGACAAATAAAGGCTTTTATGATGAGCGTTTTTGAAGAAGCAGATAGATAAACTATTCCCTTTGGCAAGTAGGTCATTACAAAAGGCTATATATTTAAAATTACTTTGGAAAAGTCTAAAGAGGAGATGTGAAGATTATTTTGCATCCAGTCATTTGCTGCAATTTGTACTGCTTCAGCTGATAGGAAGGAGAACCTGATTTGCTAAATAATTTTGAAAGTGAATTGGTCAGAAATTTAGTGTTATTGAGAGGAAACAGGAACATGGAAGTGAGCACACTGCAATATAAAAGATACACCACAAAACTATGGGCCATGGCAGCATAGCGGTTAGTCCAATGCTTTACAATGATAGAGATCGTCGATCAGGGTTCAATTCCTGCCACTGTCTGTAAGGAGTTTGTATATTCTCCCCGTGACTGTGTGGGTTCCCTCTTGGTGATCCGGTGTCCTCCCATATCAGAAACAGAATCAGGTTTATTATCACCGGCACGTGACGCGAAATCTGCTAACTTAGTAGCAGCAGTTCAGTGCAATACATAATATAGAAGATAGAAAAAAAAATAATAATAATAAGTAAATCAATTACCTTTATACGCATATTGAATAGATTAAAAACATGCAAAAACAAGAATACTGTATATTAAAAAAAGTGAGGTAGTGTCCAAGGGTTCAATGTCCATTTAGGAATCAGATGGCAGAGGGAAGAAGCTGTTCCTGAATCGCTGAGTGTGTGCCTTCAGGCTTCTCTACCTCTTCCAGATGGTAACAGTGAGAAAAAGACATGCCCTGGGTACTGGAGGTCCTTAATAATGGACGCTGCCTTTCTGAGACACCGTTCCTTGAGGATGTCCTGTATACTTTGTAGGCTAGTATCCAAGATGGAGCTGACTAAACTTACAACCCTCTGCAGCTTCCTTTGGTCTTGTGTAGTAGCCCCCCCTCCCATACCAGACAGTGATGCAGCCTGTCAGAATGGTCTCCACATTACATATATAGAAGTTTTTGAGTGTATTTGTTGACATACCAAATCTCTTCAAACTCCTAATAAAGTATAACCGCTGTCTTGCCTTCTTTATAACTGCATCAATATGTTGGGACCAGGTTAGATCCTCAGAGATCTTGATACCCAGGAACTTGAAACTGCTCACTCTCTCCACTTCTGATCCCTCTATGAGGATTGGTATATGTTCCTTCATCTTACCCTTCCTGAAGTCCACAATCAGCTCTTTCATCTTACTGACGTTGAGTGCCAGGTTGTTGCTACAGCACCACTTCACTGGTTGGCATATCTCCTTGCTGTACACCCTCTCGTCACCACCTGAGATTCTACCAACAATGGTTGTATCATCAGCAAATTTATAGATGGTATTTGAGCTATGCCTAGCCACATGTTCTTGGGTACATAGAGAGTAGAGCAGTGGGCTAAGCACACACCCCTGAGGTGCACCAGTGTTGATTGTAGTGAGGGAGAGATGTTATCACCAATCTGCACAGAGTGTAATCTTCTAGTAGGGAAGTCGAGGATCCAATTCCAGAGGGATGTACAGAGGCCCAGGTTCTGCAACTTCTCAATCGATATTTTGAGGATGATGGTATTAAATGCTGAGCTATAGTCGATGAACAGTATCCTGACGTAGGTGTTTGTGTTGTCCAGGTGGTCGAAAGCCACGTGGAGAGTCATTGAGATTGCATCTGCCATTGACCTATTGTGGTGATAGGCAAATTGCAACTGGTCCAGGTCCTTGCTGAGGCAGAAGTTCAGTCTAGTCATGACCAACCTCTGAAAGCATTTCATCACTGTATATCAAAGACATTGGGCTAGAGTAAATGAGTTATGGGAAGCTATGTTGGCACCGGAAGTGTGGTGACACTTGCCGGCCTCCTAGTAGAATCCTCACTGATTTGGTTTGATGCAAAATGACACATTTCACATGTGCAAGTGACAAATAAAAGCTCATCTCTAATCTCCCTCTTTCCTTCCACCTCACTCTTTGTCTTTTTGCTGAGCTTTGCTTCATCCACAAAATTTGAAATGCTGCAACCGATATCTAAATCAGATATACTAATCAAAATTAGCAATCCACTAAAATTGGGAACACTGCTGTTGATCACCAATCAATCAGAAAGAAATATTTACCATGACTTTCTACTCTCACTCCCTAAACCAATTCCTTATCCATGTTGTCAAAGACCCTCCTACTTGACCAACTTCACATTACCAGCCTTTTATCAAACACTTTCTGAATATCTACATCTACAAGCCCTGTGCTATCCTCATTATTTCTTCATGCTAGCTCATTACAAAACAAAATCAAGTTAATCAAACACATTTTGCCTTCCACATTTGACCCCTCTTCATAATGCTGACCTGTCCAAGTACCCATTAACCTTTGACCCTGATTAACAACTTAAAAAGCCTCCTATCTATTGACAGTAAACATGCATTTATTTTGCTTTTGTTTTCATACCCCTGTTTGGACAAGAGTCCAATGCCTCATTTTAGAATGTCCTTTATTTAATGAATACTTGCAATAACTAGTACTGGCATGTTATATCTTTTGGTTCTTTAGTCATACAATGTAAAACACAGAAGGCCATTTTTTAAGATTTACGATTTACTTTATTTGTCACATGTACATCAAAAGATTGAAACCTACAGTGAAATGCGCCAATTTGCACCAAAGACCGATTCAGTACGTGGATTGTACTGGCAGAAGCCCGCAAGTGTCATCATGCTTCAGGAAGTGGATGTCCTCTCCTGATGAAATCAAATGTGTGATTTCTTGTACTTCATAAATAGAGTCTGTCACAGCGGGCACTGGCAATGACTGAACCCAGGCGCAAAGGAAAGACAGACTCCCATGTAGCAACAGCAACCAGAGTTTATACACAGGAATTCCAACAGAACTTCAGTGGCTCGATTGAGTGACACTGCGAGACAAAACATTCACAAAACTAGGACCCTGTGATAAGTGCTAAGGAAAATCCACTTAAATAATACAGGTACACAGAATCCCTGAGCCTATCAAAATGAACTTAATAAGTTTAAGCAATTAATGACACTCGTTAAACAACAATTAACCAGTTAAAGTGTTCTGGAGACCTCAGAGCTCTATGCTCTCTGTCTCCCCACACAGGATCGGAGAGCTCATTACACTGTCTAAGAGACTAAAAGTAAAAAGGTGTCATGTTGGACACAAGTTGAAACAGGTCCACAGAATTGCATATGTGTGCAGATCTTACACTCTAATTCAGTCACCTTGGGCTTCTGTCTCACCATTCCCCTTCCCCTCTTTACACTGGTGATCTCACCTTTCCACCCTCAGTCCTTATGACTCAAAACATCAACAGCTCCTTTCCTCCCACAGATGCTACTCAATCTGCTGTGTTCCTCTAGCAGACTGTGTGTGTAGATCTGCGATGGTTAGGGCAAATATAAGGCACTCTTTTCAGCAGTTGAGTCAAAGACAAAGAAATAATTTTAAATAGTTAGCAAAACATCATGGGTGAGCCTTGTTTGCACTTATTATGCCTAAAAAAGCCTGTGCAGATTCAGTTGCAACTTTCAAAAGAAATTGGTTAAGTAGTTGAGGATAATTTGGCTATGGCAATAAGGCAGGATGATGGTTCTATTTTAATTGTTCTTTAAAGAGCTGACACAGATTCAATGGGCCAGATTTCTGTGTTGCCCATGCTGCTAGTTGGACAGGCAACAACCTCCAAGTTCATATAATATTCTCTTTCACAGCACTCTTCACCAGGTAATTGAGGGAACATTTTACATATAATTCTGTTACAGAAAAAAGACAGTTGAATCATTATCAGAAAACGAACAGATTTGTTCTTCCAAAAGATTCAAACCAGGTTGAAATCTATTATAATTATTTAATGAGTTGAACATTAGCGTCTAATAACAGTCATAGTTATGACATATGGTAATTTTTTTTCCCTCAACTATTCTTTTACAAAGGAAAGACAGAGAATTATGTACTTTTTAATATTACAGTAATTCATTATGTACTAATAATTCATTTGACAAATATCAACATGGTCATTTATGTCATAGAATGGGTGGACCAATTCTAAACTGTGGAGAGTCTTCCACACACTGGAAGGGCAGTGTCTTTACTTAAGGTCAGTACGGCTAAAATCACATTGGTTTTTGTATTTGAAGTCACATTATGTTCAGAAATGGTAACAGTTGCATTCTATCCCATCCCATCTTGTCCCTCCATCCCATCCTGTTTTATCATTTCTTCTCCAAGAGGTGACTTCCAGTAATGCCAGCACACTTAGTCTCCGGATTCAACAAATGATGCAAATGTTTGTCTTAAACATTTGCCTTGTGATTGTAAGACTCTTTTGGACACTAATAATACACCATACTGTATGTTTGGTTCATAAGCAACACCGACAGCAGAGGAGCTGTGTGGCCTTGGGTTATTGCACAAACCAGAGCCTCCAGGCTCTCATTCTGTGGGTGTCGCCTGGTACAGCCACTCAGGGTAGGAGGCACCGGAGGTGGTGTGAGAGACTGCACTGGAATCCATGCGAGGATAAAGGGATAACCCCTGCAGTCTGGCCCTCCTGTCAAAACTGCTCTCCAATGTTCATTCCCTGGAAAACAAACTGGATTACCTTTGTACACAACTGACCTACCACGAGATAGGACCTGATGCTTGCTTTTACTTACAGAAACATGACTCCTGGACAACATCCATACACCATCAATTTTCAGGCCACACTACTCAGGGTGTTGTGTTAATATTATTTTGTGATTGTATTATCCTTTAACTTAACTATATGTGCTGTATCGTAACTATATATACTGTGTGAGACTATATGTACTTTGCGCCTTAGCCCCCGAGGAACAATGTTTCATTTAACTGTATACATATGTATGGTTGAATGACAATAAACTTGAACTTTTACTATCCTGTTCTATACAATGAGAGTGGGAATAAACAACAGGAATAAAAGAAAACTGCATTTATATAAGAATCACATGCTGTTTAATCCCAGTACAGTAATGGGATAAGAACAACACAGCTCAGTGGCTCACTGTTATAATGATGTTAGGATCACATCAAAAGATGAGTATAAAATCAACAGTCTAAAGATGTTTGCCTCCTTCTCTCTGTCAAAATGGCATTTTTGCAACAGAAAATTTACATTTAGGTGAACAGTTTAATTAGGGGCTTTAGGGATGAACAAGCTTTCGAGAAAGGATTCAATTTATAATGAAAAACATCAGCTGCAAAATAAAAATAAGCAGAATGGTGCTGGGTGGAGTATCACTTTGTTGTTTGTTATCTGTACTAAGGTTTTCCATTTTGTATATTTTTTTCCTTCCTGTCTTAAAAATGTCAATTCACTATGGGTTTCAATCCATAATAAATTCAAGGCTCTCCCACAGGTCATCTATGAGCCCATTCTTTGTATCTAAAGCCAAGATAGCGATTTAGAAAAGGAGGTATAGGTAATTCCTTGCATTCCCTATCCCAGGGTCAGTGAAACCAATTAGGTAAGCCCTACTGCTGAGCTCAGCTGGTTCAGTACTGCACAGGGACAGAACCAGCAGTTATCCTGGGCTGATGGCTTTGTTCAGTAAAAGGCCATGCATAAGCCTAACAAGACATCGGGGGTGGGGTTCACTGCAGGCACTAGTGTATGAGTCAACACTCAGGATCAAAATGAATATATACAACAGGGCAGATTATACCTGGCTAACGTTCAATAAAATTGCTCTTTGAGTTAAATCAATGGTAATGGGCTCTTTAGTGTATAGCTATGAAAGCAAGCTGAAAAAAAAGGTTAGCATTAACAAAACGCATAAGTGAATTCAATCAAATACCACGTAATGGTTCTCCTATGAGTGTGCCTGGCATCTGGCTGTCAATGGATGCTTATTTTTTTGAGTATTTCCCATCTGTAATATCTGAGATAGTTTACTATTACCAAAATGCCTACATTTTACAAGAAATATTACTCAATTAAATGGTTACAACATAGTTATTATTACATCTCCACTGTAATATTTGAAATTCTATGACAGATTAGATATTGTTGATTGATGGCATAAGTAAACTTAAGTCATCTTTTTCTATTCTTTTACACTAGCGTAGTGCAGTATGTAAATATATCCTTCTTTTCTGAAACCTTTTTTATACTGCTTCAAACCTCAACCCACACAAGAGTTCAAGAAACATGGAAAGAAGCTCCTTTAATCTATTTTTTTTCACCTATTGTGAATTGGCTCCAATTATTCATTGCTCCTTCTCCTTCCGAAAGAGAGAGACTTCAGAAAAAAATGTGTTCGTTACCTGAAAAAAAATCATAAATAAAGAACAATCTACCATTAGAGTAGTTTTTGATATTAATTTTTGAATGCTTCAACATTGCAAAATTGGACAGTCAAGATTATTTGGCACAAATGTGTAATTCTGTAAATTTACATGGCCCAGAAAGTCAGGCACTATAAAGCATTAACTTGAAATCAAGACCAGGCAGCATCATGGAAGGATGGAGCTTTGATTTGAGTGCTGTGCAGAAGCAGTAGAAGTGTTCCTGTGCAAGTCCAGCGAAGAGCTTCAAAAACCCAATCTCCATAAAAGAGGGGTACCATCTAGTGGAGCGGTCATCATGTAAGTGGTCTGAGTTAGAGTGGCAAGGCTTTGGCTCAACGGGCTTTGGCGAGAACAGGCGGCAGCAAGGTAGGTAGGTAAGTTCATTCCTTATTTCTTACTTTTCTTTCTTATTTAACTCTTGAGAGAATAGGGGGTATGTCTACAGAACCATTGTTCTATTCTGGGTGTCAGATGTAGGATTTCTGCAAGACTACCAGTTTCCCCGATGGCCACATCTGCACCAGGTGCATCGAGATGCAGCTCCTAAGAGACTGTTGTAAGGAACTGGAGCTGCAGCTTGATCACCTTCGGCTTGTCAGGGAAAGTGAAGCAGTGATAGACAGGAGTTACAGGGAGGCAGTTATCCCAAGGCTACAGGAGACTGATAAATAAGCGACTGTCAGGAGGGGGATGGGAGAATGTCAGATAGAGGACAGAACCCCTGTGGCCATCCCCCCAACAATAAGTACTCTATTTTGAGTACTGTTGGAGAGGACGACTTACCAGGAGGAGGCAACAGTGGCTGTGCCTCTGGCATTAGGGCTGGCCCTGAGGCTCAGAAAGGTAGGGAACTCAAGAGGGTGGCAGCAGTAATAGGGGATTCTATAGTTAAGGGGAATGGATAGGAAATTCCGTGGACGCGAAAAAGAAACACGGATGGTAGTTTGCCTCCCAGGTGCCATGGTCCGGGACGTTTCTAAACGCATCCACAATATCCTGGAAGGGGAGGGTGAGCAGCCAGAGGTCAGGGTACATATTGGTACCAATGATATAGGCAGAAAAGGGGAGAAGGTTCTGAAAGCAGAATTCAGGGAGTTAGGAAGGAAGCTGAGAAGCTGGACCTCTGGGGTAGTAATCTTGAGATTGCTACCTGTGCCGCAGTGAGGATGACAGTGAGGATAGGAATGGAATGAGCGTGGCTGAAAAATTGGAGCAGGGGTAAGGGAGTCAGATTTCTGGATAATTGGGACCTCTTCTGGGGTAGGGTTGACTTGTTCAAAGCGGACAGGTTGCACTTGAATCTGAGGGGGACCAATATTCTTGCGAGTTGGTTTGCTATGGCTGTTGGGAATGGTTTAAACTAAAATGGCAGGGCGATGGGAACCAGATAGAGCTGAGGATGAGCCAGCAGGTTTACAGGTAAATGATGGGTGTAACATGAATGTAAGAAAGGACAAACCAATGACTGGGTACAAATCCAGAAAGAGCAAAGAGTTAAATTATACCACAGAGACAAAATTCAAAAGGATGAAGAATGTAGGACTGAAAGTGCTGTATTTAAATGCACGTAACATTTGGAATAAGGTGGACGAACTTGTGGTGCAATTAGAGATTAGTCAGTATGACGTTGTGGGCATCACTGAGTCGCAGTTGAAAGCAAGCCATAGTTGGGAGCTTAGCATCAAAGGTTATACTTTGTATTGAAAGGACAGGCAGAAAGGCATAGGTGGTGGTGTGGCTCTGTTGGTAAGTGATGGATTACATCTTTAGAAAGAGGAGACATAGGGTCAGAGAACGTTGAATCTTTGTTGGTTGTGTTATGAAACTGCAAGGGTAAAAAGAAACATTTTGGGAATCATATATAGGCTTTCAAATAGGAGCCAGGTTGTGGAGTTGAGATTGCAAAGAGAGATAAAATAGGTGTGAAATAATGGTAATATCATAATTGTAATCGGGGATTTCAATAAGCAAGGGTATTGGGAAAATCAGGTTGCTGTCAGATCACAAAACATAGAAACATAGAAACATAGAAAATAGGTGCAGGAGTAGGCCATTCGGTCCTTCGAGCCTGCACCGCCATTTATTATGATCATGGCTGATCATCCAACTCAGAACCCCGCCCCAGCCTTCCCTCCATACCCCCTGACCCCTGCAGCCACAAGGGCCATATCCAACTCCCTCTTAAACATAGCCAATGAACTGGCCTCAACAGTTTCCTGTGGCAGAGAATTCCACAGATTCACCACTCTCTGTGTGAAGAAGTTTTTCCTAATCTCAGTGCTAAAAGGCTTCCCCTCTATCCTCAAACTGTGACCCCTCGTTCTGGACTTCCCCAACATCGGGAACAATCTTCCTGCATCTAGCCTGTCCAATCCCTTTAGGATCTTATACGTTTCAATCAGATCCCCCCTCAATCTTCTAAATTCCAACGAGTACAAGCCCAGTTCATCCAGTCTTTCTTCATATGAAAGTCCTGCCATCCCAGGAATCAATCTGGTGAACCTTCTTTGTACTCCCTCTATGGCAAAGATGTCTTTCCTCAGATTAGGGGACCAAAACTGCACACAATACTCCAGGTGTGGTCTCACCAAGGCCTTGTACAACTGCAGTAGTACCTCCCTGCTCCTGTACTCGAATCCTCTCGCTATAAATGCCAGCATACCATTTGCCTTTTTCACCGCCTGCTGTACCTGCATGCCCACTTTCAATGACTGGTGTATAATGACACCCAGGTCTCGTTGCACCTCCCCTTTTCCTAATCGGCCACCATTCAGATAATAATCTGTTTTCCTGTTTTTGCCACCAAAGTGGATAACTTCACATTTATCCACATTAAATTGCATCTGCCATGAGTTTGCCCACTCACCCAACCTATCCAAGTCACCCTGCATCCTCTTAGCATCCTCCTCACTGCTAACACTGCCACCCAGCTTCGTGTCATCCGCAAACTTGGAGATGCTGCATTTAATTCCCTCATCCAAGTCATTAATATATATTGTAAACAACTGGGGTCCCAGCACTGAGCCTTGCGGTACCCCACTAGTCACCGCCTGCCATTCTGAAAAGGTCCCGTTTATTCCCACTCTTTGCTTCCTGTCTGCTAACCAATTCTCCACCCACACCAATACCTTACCCCCAATACCGTGTGCTTTAAGTTTGCACACTAATCTCCTGTGTGGGACCTTGTCAAAAGCCTTTTGAAAATCCAAATATACCACATCCACTGGTTCTCCCCATCCACTCTACTAGTTACATCCTCAAAAAATTCTATGAAATTCGTCAGACATGATTTTCCTTTCACAAATCCATGCTGACTTTGTCCGATCATTTCACCGCTTTCCAAATGTGCTGTTATCACATCCTTGATAACTGACTCCAGCAGTTTCCCCACCACCGACGTTAGGCTAACCGGTCTATAATTCCCCGGTTGCTCTCTCCCTCCTTTTTTAAAAAGTGGGGTTACATTAGCCACCCTCCAATCCTCAGGAACTAGTCCAGAATCTAACGAGTTTTGAAAAATTAACACTAATGCATCCACTATTTCTTGGGCTACTTCCTTAAGCACTCTAGGATGCAGACCATCTGGCCCTGGGGATTTATCTGCCTTCAATCCCTTCAATTTACCTAACACCACTTCCCTACTAACATGTATTTCACTCAGTTCCTTCATCTCACTGGACCCTCTGTCCCTTACTATTTCTGGAAGATTATTTATGTCCTCCTTAGTGAAGACAGAACCAAAGTAATTATTCAATTGGTCTGCCATGTTCTTGCTCCCCATAATCAATTCACCTGTTTCTGTCTGCAGGGGACCTACATTTGTCTTTACCAGTCTTTTCCTTTTTACATATCTATAAAAGCTTTTACAGTTCGTTTTTATGTTCCCCGCCAGTTTTCTCTCATAATCTTTTTTCCCCTTCCTAATTAAGCCCTTTGTCCTCCTCTGCTGAACTCTGAATTTCTCCCAGTCCTCAGGTGAGCCACTTTCTCTGGCTAATTTGTATGCTACTTCTTTGGAATTGATACTATCCCTAATTTCTCTTGTCAGCCACGGGTGCACTACCTTCCTTGATTTATTCTTTTGCCAAACTGGGATGAACAATTGTTGTTTTTTTTAAACGCAAACAACAGGAATTCTGCAGATGCTGGAAATTCAAGCAACACACATCAAAGTTGCTGGTGAACGCAGCAGGCCAAGCAGCATCTATAGGAAGAGGCGCAGTCGACGTTTCAGGCCGAGACCCTTCGTCAGGACTAACTGAAGGAAGAGTGAGTAAGGGATTTGAAAGCTGGAGGGGGAGGGGGAGATGCAAAATGATAGGAGAAGACAGGAGGGGGAGGGATGGAGCCGAGAGCTGGACAGGTGATAGGCAGAAGGGGATACGAGAGGATCATGGGACAGGAGGTCCGGGAAGAAAGATGGGGGGGGGGGGTGACCCAGAGGATGGGCAAGAGGTATATTCAGAGGGACAGAGGGAGAAAAAGGAGAGTGAGAGAAAGAATGTGTGCATAAAAAAGAGTAACAGATGGGGTACGAGGGGGAGGTGGGGCCTAGCGGAAGTTAGAGAAGTCAATGTTCATGCCATCAGGTTGGAGGCTACCCATACGGAATATAAGGTGTTGTTCCTCCAACCTGAGTGTGGCTTCATCTTTACAGTAGAGGAGGCCGTGGATAGACATGTCAGAATGGGAATGGGATGTGGAATTAAAATGTGTGGCCACTGGGAGATCCTGCTTTCTCTGGCGGACAGAGCGTAGATGTTCAGCAAAGCGGTCTCCCAGTCTGCGTCGGGTCTCACCAATATATAAAAGGCCACATCGGGAGCACCGGACGCAGTATATCACCCCAGTCGACTCACAGGTGAAGTGATGCCTCACCTGGAAGGACTGTTTGGGGCCCTGAATGGTGGTAAGGGAGGAAGTGTAAGGGCATGTGTAGCACTTGTTCCGCTTACACGGAGGGAGGGAGATCAGTGGGGAGGGATGGGGGTGACGAATGGACAAGGGAGTTGTGTAGGGAGCGATCCCTGCGGAATGCAGAGAGAGGGGGGGAGGGAAAGATATGCTTAGTGGTGGGATCCCGTTGGAGGTGGCGGAAGTTACGGAGAATAATATGTTGGACCCGGAGGCTGGTGGGGTGGTAGGTGAGGACCAGGGGAACCCTATTCCTAGTGGGGTGGTGGGAGGATGGAGTGAGAGCAGATGTACGTGAAATGGGGGAGATGCGTTTAAGAGCAGAGTTGATAGTGGAGGAAGGGAAGCCCCTTTCTTTAAAAAATGAAGACATCTCCCTCGTCCTAGAATGAAAAGCCTCATCCTGAGAGCAGATGCGGCGGAGACGGAGGAATTGCGAGAAGGGGATGGTGTTTTTGCAAGAGACAGGGTGAAAAGAGGAATAGTCCAGATAGCTGTGAGAGTCAGTAGGCTTATAGTAGACATCAGTGGATAAGCTGTCTCCAGAGACAGAGACAGAAAGATCTAGAAAGGGGAGGGAGGTGTCGGAAATGGACCAGGTAAACTTGAGGGCAGGGTGAAAGTTGGAGGCAAAGTTAATAAAGTCAACGAGTTCTGCATGCGTGCAGGAAGCAGCGCCAATGCAGTCGTCGATGTAGCGAAGGAAAAATGGGGGACAGATACCAGAATAGGCACGGAACATAGATTGTTCCACAAACCCAACAAAAAGGCAGGCATAGCTAGGACCCATACGGGTGCCCATAGCTACACCTTTAGTTTGGAGGAAATGGGAGGAGCAAAAGGAGAAATTATTAAGAGTAAGGACTAATTCTGCTAGACGGAGCAGAGTGGTGGTAGAGGGGAACTGATTAGGTCTGGAATCCAAAAAGAAGCGTAGAGCTTTGAGACCTTCCTGATGGGGGATGGAAGTATATAGGGACTGGACATCCATGGTGAAAATAAAGCGGTGGGGGCCAGGGAACTTAAAATCATCGAAAAGTTTAAGAGCGTGAGAAGTGTCACGAACATAGGTCGGAAGGGATTGAACAAGAGGTGATAAAACAGTGTCGAGGTATGCAGAAACGAGTTCGGTGGGGCAGGAGCAAGCTGAGACAATAGGTCGGCCAGGACAGGCAGGTTTGTGGATCTTGGGTAGGAGGTAGAAACGGGAAGTGCGAGGTGTGGGAACTATAAGGTTGGTAGCAGTGGATGGGAGATCCCCTGAGCAGATAAAGTCATTGATAGTGTGGGAGACAATGGCCTGGTGCTCCTTAGTGGGGTCACGATCGAGGGGTAAATAAGAGGAGGTATCCGCGAGTTGTCGCTGTGCCTCGGCAAGGTAGAGGTCAGTACGCCAGACTACAACAGCACCCCCTTTATCAGCGGGTTTAATAATAATGTTAGGATTAGTGCAGAGGGAGTGGAGAGCAGAGCGTTCCGAAGGAGTGAGGTTGGAATGGGGACAAGGTGCGGTGAAGTCGAGACGGTTGATGTCCCGTCGGCAGTTGGCAATAAAGAGATCCAGAGCAGGCAGAAGACCAGAGCGGGGTGTCCATGAAGAAGAGGAGGGTTGAAGACGGGAGAAGGGGTCATCGGTGGGGGTGGAAGAGTCCTTGCCGAAGAAGTAGGCTCGGAGACGGAGACGGCGGAAGAAAAGTTCCGCATCGTGGCGAACACGGAACTCGCTGAGGTGTGGGCGAAGGGGGACAAACGTGAGGCCCTTACTGAGAACAAAGCGTTCTGCCTCCGACAGTTGAAGGTCGGAGGGGATGGTAAAGACCCGGCACGGATGAGAGCTGGGATCAGAGGGGGGAGGGGGGAGGCTGGGGGTGTCAATGGAGAGGGGAGGGTTGGGGTGAGAGGAAGATGGAGCCTCTGAGGGCCCAGGAGTTGACGGTGGGATCTGAGGAAGACGGGGCTGCGGAGTGGTGGTGGGGGAAGGGGAGACGGGAGTCACAACAGCAGCACATAAAGACCCGGCCTGGAGTTCAAGGCTGGAGTCGCAGTTGGTGGTTGCGCGATCGCTTTGAATGTCTCCATGGTCGTTGATGGAGTCCGGGTTTTGAATATGTCCTGAGGTGTTGGAGCCGCCGAGATCAACGGCGGGGGCCGCAACCGAAAGTTCATGCCTGCTAGCGTCGGGGCCGGCAGGCTCTGGAGTCCGTAGATGTAAGATCTTGCGATCTTTGCCTAACATGACAAAGTCAAAGAAACGGCGATTGCAGGCGTGGATCCGACGGAGGATGAAATAGTGGGTAGGACCATTACAGACGGCGAAGAAAGTGTCCCGAAGGTGTGGAAGGGTCTGGGATAGTTGTTGTAGTTCATCCATGCAACCTTTAAATGCTTGCCATTGCATATCCACCGTCAATCCTTTAAGTGTCATTTGCCAGTCTATCTTAGATAATTCACGTCTCATACCTTCAAAGTTACCCCTCTTTAAGTTCAGAACCTTTGTTTCTGAATTAACTATGTCACTCTCCATATTAATGAAGAATTCCACCATATTATGGTCACTCTTACCCAAGGGGCCTCTCACGACAAGATCGTTAATTAACCCTTCCTCATTGCTCAAAACCCAATCCAGAATAGCCTGCTCTCTAGTTGGTTCCTTGACATATTGGTTCAAAAAACCATCCCGCATACATTCCAAGAAATCCTCTTCCTCAGCACCTTTACCAAAAGAGGGAGTTTGTTTAATGCCTATGAGATGGCTTTTTAGAGTAGCTTGAGCTTACACCTACTCAGAGAAAGGTTATCTTAGAATGGGTGTTGTGTAATAACCCAGATCTTATTAGGGAGCTTAATGTAAAGGAACCCTGAGAAGGCAGTGATCATAATATGATTGAATTCATGCTGCAATTTGAGAGGGAGAAGCGTAAGTCACATGTATCAGTATCGCAATGGAATAAAATGAATTACAGAGGCCTCAGAGAGGAGCTGGAAAATGATGCTGGTGGGCCGGCTGGTGACGCAATGACATCGGCGCCGGACCCGGGGGCAGAGGTTCCTGGGTTCGAAACTAGTCGGGTCCACTCCCGAGTACACTTTCCATCTGTGCCGGGTTTAGTGTCAAGATCACAACTCGACCTCGTAAAATAAAAGGAAAATACTGCAAAAGTTTCTGTGTGAGGAATGGCGTGCCACACAGTCTCTCTCTCTCTCATTTTGTGCCTTGTAAAAAGCCATGAAAAAGCCATCATCACGGATGCACACACGGACGCATGCACGGACGCACACGCGGACGCACACGTACAGACTTGCACGCACGCAGGCACATGCGAGAAGAAAAGGAAAATGATGCTGGTGAGGTAATAATGGGGGACAAAGAGATAGCAGATGAACTTAATGAGTACTTTGCATCAGTCTTCATTGTGGAAGATGTTAGCAGTATGCCAGAGGTCTGTGAGTGTCAGGAAGCAGAAGTGAATGCCATTGCTATTACAAAGGAAAAAATGCTTGGCAAACTGTAAGGTCTTAAAGTGCATACATCACCTGGATCAGATGCACTACATCCTAGAGTCCTGAGAGAGGTTGCCGTTCAGATAATGGATGCATTGGTCATGATCGTTCAAGAATCGCTTGATTCAAGCATGGTCCTGGAGGACTGGAAAATTACAAATGTCACTCCACTCTTTAAGGGAAGAAGGCAAAAATAAAGGAAAAGAGAGGTCAGTTAACCTAACCTCAGTGTTTGGGAAGGTGTTGGAATGTATTATTAAGGATGAGGTTCAGGGTACTTGGAGACTAATGATAAAATAAGTCAAAGTCAGGATGGTTTCTGTAAAGGGAAATCTTGCCTGACAAATCTGTTAGAATTCTTCAAAAAAGTAACAAACAGGGTAGGCAAAGGAGAAGCAGTGGATGTGATTTAGTTAGATTTTCAGAAGGCATTTGATAAGTTCCCACACATGAGGCTGCTTAACAAGACAAAATCCTGTGGTGATACAGGAAAGATACTGGCATGGATAGAGGAACGGCTGACAGATAGGGGCTGTGAGTGGGAATAAAGGGGGCCTTTTCTGGTTGGCTGCCAGTGACTAGTGGTGTTCCTCAGGGGTCAGTATTAGGACTGCTACTTTTCACATTGCTTGTCAATGATTTAGGTAATGGAATTGATGGCTTTGTGACAAAGTTTGCAGATGATATAAAGATAGGTGGAGGGGTAGGTAGTACAGAGGAAGCAATGCGAATGTAGCAGGACAGATTGGAAGAATGGGCAAAGGGTTAGCAGATGGTATACAGTGTTGGGAATGTATGATAATGCATTTTGGTAAAAGGAACATCAGTGCAGACTATCATCTATATGGAGACATGGATCAAATATTAGACGTGCAGAGGGACTTACCAGTCCTCGTGCAAGACTCCAGATTTGCAGGGTGAGTCTGTGGTAAAGAAGGCAAATGCAATGTTGGCATTTATTTCAAGGGGAATAGAATATAAAAGCAATGCTGACAATGGAGACAAGGAGACAATGCTGAGGTTTTATAAGACACTAGTCGGACTGCACTTGGAGTATTGTGAACAACTTTAGGCCACATATCTCAGAAAGGAGGTGTTGTCATTGGAGACAGTCCAGAGGAGATTCATGAGGATGCTTCTGGGAATGAAGGGGTTAACCTATGAGGAGCATTTGGCAGCTTTGGGCCTGTACTCACTAGAATTGAGAAGAACGCATGGGGGGGGGAGGGAGGATCTCATTAAAACCTACCAAATGTTGAAAGGACAATAAGGTGGATGTGGAGAGGATGTTTCCTATGGTGGGGGTATCCAGAACTAAAGGGCACAGCCTCAAAATTGAGGGGCAACCATTTAGAACAGAGGTATGGAGGAACTTTTTTAGTCAGAGAGTAGGGAATCTGTGGATGTCCTTCCACAGACTGCCGTGGAGGCCAAGGCTGCGGGTATATTTAAAATGGAAGATTATAGTTTCCTGATTGGTCAGGGCATAAAAGGATATGGCGAGCAAACAGGTGTATGAGGTTGAGTGGGATCTGGGATCTGGGATCAGCCATGATGGAATAGCAGACAGACTCGATGGGCTGAATGGCCTGATTCTGTTTCTATATCTTTTGGTCGACAGAAATAAGCAGTTGGGTTTTTGTGCTGAGTTTATCTACCATGTTTTGTGTATTGTTGAAGATTTCCAGCACCTGCAGCATCTCTTCTGTCTGATTATTTAGAGATGTTGGTTTCTGCTGAAAAGCAGAACTAGAACAAAGAATAAAAAGAATAAAACAGCTACTTTGCTTCAGCTATTCAGCACTTGAACCAACTGGCAACCTATCACTACAGCAACACTTACAACCTCTTTGCATTAAAATAGACATTTTTTGGTTCTAGTTGTGTTTTCTCGTAAACTAATTGTTTAACTTATAGTTATATTATGTTGTGAATACTGATGCTTTAATCCTGTGATGCTGCTGCAAGCACATTTTCCAATGCACTTGTGCGTATGACAATAAATTCCAGTTTGACTTTATTTTAAGGCAATACCACTTTAAGGATTGCATCACATGACTGGCTGCTCCTTGGGTTTGCAGGTAAAAGTCGGCTAATTAATTTCTGAGCGAGTTGAAGAGTGTTGGCAATTCATCTAATGCATTCTCGAAGGTCTCATTTGAGGTCTTTATGGTATTGCAAAGTCCTCACCCCTTGTGACTGATGAGATACAACAACAATTACTTTTGTCTGTCTGGGTTAGCTGCCAAAACAACTCAATACACAATGTAAACTCTTCCTTCTACTCTCTTTATTCTTTAGACAACTTATTTGCCTTGAATCTTGGCATTTTTAGATGTTGTATTGTATACCTATTCAGTTAAACCACACAATTTTCTGCTCCTGGTTCACATGCATGTGTTGCAAAGGAAGATGACTAGAATTTAATATTTGCTTTCAGACCTGATGCAGAACTTCAATCAGCACTTCTGCCACCAAGTCTCAGTATATATACTGGAAAAAAGACTTGGTAATTCAAACTGACAAGGCTGCTTTATTAAATAAAAGAAAGGCTTACAATGTCTAGACAATATTTTGCAACCATGCCTTTCTTCTATAAAAACTGACAGCTTCCAGCAAATTCCCTTCTAAAAGATATTCCAATCTAGAGTAGTCGGTCACCTGGTATGCTCCTTAAAGAAGAGCAAACATAAAACAGCAATAGTTGTTAACAACCAATATTACACAATAAATAAGCTGCTGATGGGAACTCTGCAAACTCTGAGCTGAAAGGCATATTGGATTGGCAAATATCAACCAGGATTGCACATGGACTTTAACTCAGGTCCTTTTGCCTCTGAAAACCTGTACGTGGAATTCACACAAATCCAAACACACTGGATCCTCAAGATCATTATCAGCCCTCAGGCCAGATACCTTAAGCAGTTAATGAATATCAGGTCTGGAAGTCATGGTAGCAATCAGGATTGACCCCATTCACAGTTTAAATTTGAAATTTTAACCTGTTTTTTGAACTATGCATTGCCCTTTTGAGGCTCTTTTAAATTTCCCAGAAAATGCTGGTGATACATCTGTGATAATCCAGGAATAATTAAAGGTAAATCCAGTTCAGAACTTGCTCAATGTTTCATTACGTCATGGAATTAAATACATTGACGATTCATCGAACAGAGCAGAGTACAGCACCAGAACAGCCCTTCGGCCCACGATGTTATACCAAACTGATTCAATTAATAAGGAAATGGCCAACTAAACTAATCCCCTCTGCCTGCACAATGTCATATCCGTCCAGTTCCCTCACACTTATGTGCCTATCTAAAGGCCTCTTAGAAGTCTCTAATGTATCTGCCTCCACCCCCATCCTGGCCAGCGAAATGCCGGCGTCCACCACACTCTACAGAGAAAGCTTGGCCCTCACGTCTCCATTGAATTTACCCCTTCTCATCTTAGATTCATTTCCTTATGTTTCATTCAGAGCAGACTTTTTTAATACAGTTCCGATGAAGGACAGTAAATGAGAACAGTTAAATATTCTTGATTGAGGATAGAAACATAGAAACATAGAAAATAGATGCAGGAGTAGGCTATTCAGCCCTTCGAGCCTGCACCGCCATTTATTATGATCATGGCTGATCATCCAACTCAGAACCCTGCACCAGCCTTCCCTCCATAACCCCTGATCCCCGTAGCCACAAGGGCCATATCTAACTCCCTCTTAAATATAGCCAATGAACTGGCCTCAACTGTTTCCTGTGGCAGAGAATTCCACAGATTCACCACTCTCTGTGTGAAGAAGTTTTTCCTAATCTCAGTCCTAAAAGGCTTCCCCTTTATCCTCAAACTATGACCCCTCGTTCTGGACTTCCCCAACATCGGGAACAATCTTCCTGCATCTAGCCTGTCCAATCCCTTTAGGATTTTATACGTTTCAATCAGATCCCCCCTCAATCTTCTAAATTCCAACGAGTACAAACCTAGTTCATCCAGTCTTTCTTCATATGAAAGTCCTGTCATCCCAGGAATCAATCTGGTGAACCTTCTTTGTACTCCCTCTATGGCAAGGATGTCTTTCCTCAGATTAGGGGACCAAAACTGCACACAATACTCCAGGTGTGGTCTCACCAAGGCCTTGTACAACTGCAGTAGTACCTCCCTGCTCCTGTACTCGAATCCTCTCGCTATAAATGCCAGCATACCATTCGCCTTTTGGCTACTTGGCACTCTAGAATAGGAAGGACTATTGGTAGGGAGTTCACCAGTACTGACATAATTTTTATGAGCCTCTGAAAACTCTCAAATTTTGCTTCGCCCTGAAGCAAATACCTCTAGCTGGTTTACATTGCCTTCTAGACTTGTAACCTTTACAAACAGAACCAGAAGCAGATTTTAGAAGAAAGTGTTATATTAAGACAGATATGTTATTAACCCTCCTGGACACAATTGATGTGGACAGCACCCAGGTGATTATCCATCTTGTTAGGAGAAAATTCATCATTATTTGCATCTGGAAGACAGTTGGCTGTGCAAACCCATCTGGGAAAGAGTTAATTGGATTCTTCACCAGTGCCATCTGGCAGCAACAATATCTCAGCTTGCTACACTCACTACTAATAAATCTTATAATGATAATTATGGCTTTGTTTCAGTGGTACTGATTAAGTTTCAGTGGTAGTTACATTTTATACTAAGGTTTATATTTGTGAATTCAATAGAATTCTGTTATCTGCCAACAACAAGACTCAGTGTTGCTGCCTGTTGTTTCTTGTTGGCAAAAACACCCTAACAGCCCTGAATACATGATAATGACATTTATAATAATAAAAATCAAGATAAAAATAATCTAGGTCAGTAACACAATAATCTTGAGCATGACACTCTGGTGAAGGTAGTAGGACTGCTGCCTCACATTTCACAACTTCACTGAGCAAATTTTAATCCTGATGTCTGGTGCTCTCTCTGTGGAGTTTGCATGTTCTCTCTGGATACTTCTGGGTGCCTTATTTTCCTCCCAAATCCCAACTATGACCCAAAGTAGGTTAAGTAGCCACTGTAATTTGCTGCTAGTGTGTAGGTGAGGAGCAGACTCTGGGGAGCGATAGGAGTGCAGGCTTAATAAAATGGGAGTGGTATAAGATTAGTGTAACACACACAAAATGCTGGAGGAACACAGCAGGTCAGGGAGCGTCTGTGGGGAAACGAGTACAGTCAACGTTTCAGGCCAAGATCACTTGTTTAAGATTAGTGTAACTGGGTACTTCATATTAGTGAGAATAGTGTCATGAATAGCCTGTTTTCATGCTGTAAGACTCTATGAGATGATTCATATGGCTAGCTATACAGGATGTTTTCACTTTTCCAATGTTATCTGCCAATGACAAAGGAATCTGTATGATACCTGTAGTGTTGGCTCTTTGGCCCTGTTTCTCTATATACAGATGCTACCTGTCCTGCTGAGTATTTCCAACATTTTCTATTTATATTTTCTTTGTGTCAGATACAACTCCAAGCATGAGATAAATCATTGTTGAGGAGACCACGCTATTGAGAACTGAATGCAGTACAATAACTTAGATAATGAGGGGCAGTTGAATTACTATGCCTTGGTACGTGACAACAATAAACCAATTTATCAATTCCAGATAATGGCAGCTAACAAGCACTTGGATTATTGGAAGATAGAAAGAAGTTAAAGGGCACGTGTTGCTTTGATAAAGTTTCTTGGTACTCCATTCAATCAAACCTTGAGAGTAGATGTTCCCTCCACCATCTTTCCATTCAGTTCTTGCTTTGCATTTGGATCAGGAATTTGATGAGCCTAGTCTTTGTGGCAGATCTCAAATTGAACGTTGGGAAGCAGGTTGTGGATGAGCAGTTGCTGCTTAATGGTGCTATTGATTACTTGCTCCATCATTATGCTGACGATTGGGTGGAGGCTGACAGGTCAGTAATTGACTGGGTTAGATTTGTTCAGCTTTCCAAGGATACGGCATGCATGTCAATTTTCCACATTGTCAGCTGAGCAAAAAGAAGGTTTGTGTTTATATAACACACACAAAATGCTAGTGGAATGTAGCAGGCCAGACAGTATCGATAGGAAGAAGCACAGTCGACATTTCGGACTGAGACCCTTCGTCAGGACAAACTGAAAGAAGAGATAGTAAAAGATTTGGAAGTGAGAGGGGGAGGGGGAGATCCAAAATGATAGGAGAAGACAGGAGGGGGAGGGATAAAGCTAAGAGCTGGAAAGCTGATTGTCAAAAAGGGATACAAGGCTGGAGAAGGGAGAGAATCATGGGGCAGGAGGACTACGGAGAAAAAGGGGGAAGGGAGCACCAGAGGAAGATGGAGTGCAGGCAAGGAGTTATTGTGAGAGGGACAGAGAGAGAAAAAAGAGAGAGAGAGAAGGAAAAATAACTAACGAACTAAATAAATAATAAATAAATAAATAAGGGATGGGGTAAGAAGGGGAGGTGGGGCATTAGCGGAAGTTTGAAAAGTCAATGTTCATGCCATCATGTTGGAGGCTACCCAGACGGAATATAAGGTTTTGTTCCTCCAACCTGAGTGTGGCCTCATCTTAACAGTAGAGGAGGCCATGGATAGACATATCAGAATGGGAATGGGACATGGAATTAAAATGTGTGGCCACTGGGAGATCCTGCTTTCTCTGGTGGACAGAGCGTAAGTATTCAACAAAACGGTCTTCCAGTCTGCGTCGGGTCTCACCAATATATAGAAGGCTGCATCGGGAGCACCGGACGCAGTATATCACCTCAGCCGACTCACAGGTGAAGTGTCGCCTCATCTGGAAGGACTGTCTGGGGCCCTGAATGGTGGTGAGGGAGGAAGTGTAAGGGCACGTGTAGCACTTGTTCCACTTACAAGGATAAGTTCCGGGAGAGATGGGGGGGACGAATGGACAAGGGAGTCGCGTAGGAGCGATCCTTGCAAAAAGCGGGGGGAGGGGGAGGGAAAGATATGCTTGGTGGTGGGATCCTGTTGGAGGTGGCCGAAGTTACGGAGAATTATTTGTTGGACCCGGAAGCTGGTGGGGTAATAGGTGAGGACAAGGGGAACCCTATCCCTAATAGGGTGGCGGGAGGATGGGGTGAGAGCAGATGTGCGTGAAATGGGAGAGATGCATTTGAGAGCAGAGTTGATGGTGGAGGAAGGGAAGCCTTCATTAACTTGACTTAATTAACTTTGCCGCCAACTTTCACCCTGCCCTCACATTTACCTGGTCCATTTCCGACACCTCCCTCCCCTTTCTTGGTCTTTCTGTCTCTATCTCTGGAGACAGCTTATCCACTGATGACTACTATAAGCCTATGGACTCTCACATCTACCTTGACTATTTCTGTTCCCACCCTGTCTGTTGCAAAAATGTCATCCCCTTCTCACAATTCCTCCTTCTCCGCCGCATCTGCTCTCAGGATGAGGCCTTTCATTCCAGGACGAAGGGGATGTCTTCTTTTTTTAAAGAAAGGGGCTTTCCTTTTTCCACCATCAATTCTGCTCTGAAATGCATCTCTCTCATTTCACACACATCTGCTCTCACCCCATCCTCCGCCACCCCACTAGGAATAAGGTTCCCCTGGTCCCCACCTACCACCCCACCAGCCTCCGGGTCCTACATATAATTCTCCGTAACTTCCGCCACCTCCAATGGGATCACTAAGCACATCTTTCCCTCCCCCCACCTCTGCTTTCTGCAGGGATCGCTCCCTACACGACTCCCTTGTCCATTCGTCCCCCCATCCCTCCCCACTGATCTCCCTCCCGGCACTTATCCGTGTAAGTGGAACAAGTGCTACACATGCCCTTACACTTCCTCCCTTACCACCATTCATTCAGGGCCCCAAACAGTCCTTCCAGGTGCGGCGACACTTCACCTGTGAGTCGGCTGGGGTGATATACTGTGTCCGGTGCTGCCGATGTGGCCTTCTATATATTGGCGAGACCCAACGCAGACTGGGAGATCATTTTGCTGAACACCTACGCTCTGTCCGCCAGAGAAAGCAGGATCTCCCAGTGGCCACACATTTTAATTCTACATCCCATTCCAATTCTGATATGTGTATCCACAGCCTCTTCTACTGTAAAGATGAAGCCACACTCAGGTTGGAGGAACAACACCTTATATTCCATCTGGGTAGCCTCCAACCTGATGGCACAAACATTGACTTCTCTAACTTCCGTTAATGCCCTTCCTCCCCTTCTTACCCCATCCCTTATTTATTTGTCTGTTGGTTTATTTATTTTTTTTCCTTTTTCTCTCTCTCTCTTTTTTTTTCCTCTCTCTGTCCTTCTCACAATAACTCCTTGCCTGCTCTCCAACTTCCTCTGGTGCTCCCCTCCCTCTTTCTTTTTCTCTAGACCTCCCATCCCATGATCCTTTCCCTTCTCCAGCCTTGTATCACTTTTTGCAATCAACTTTCCTGCTCTTAGCTCTACCCCTCCCCCTCCTGTCTTCTCCTATCATTTTGGATTTCCCCCTCCCCCTCTCAAATCTCTCACTGTCTCTTCTTTCAGTTAGTCTGACTAAGGGTCTCAGCAGCAAAACTTCGACTGTGCTTTTCTCTATGGATGCTGTCTGACCTGCTGCGTTCCACCAGCATTTTGTGTCTGTTGCTTAAGTTTCCAGCATCTGCTGATTTCCTTGTGTTTGTGTTAATGTAGCGGATTTCTCCTCTCTTTCTGTTTAGCAGCCAATGAGGTTTAGTCACTGCAGTAATGTACAACATAACTTATAAGTCTCTCTGTAAAGCACAGGCAACACACTATACTGGTTGAGCAATAAATAATGTACACACAGTAGCCACTTTATTTGGTACCTCGTGCATGGTCTGCTGCTGCTGTAGCAAGTTCTATCTATGTTTCCTTCCACTTCAAGTTTCGACATGGTGTGCATTTAAAGATGCTCTTCTGCATGCCATTGTGATAATGTGTGTCTATTTGATTTACTGTCAACTTCCTGTCACCTTGAACCAGTCTGGCCTTTCTCTTCTGACCTCTTTCATTGACAAGGTATTTTTGCCCACAGTACTGCCGCTCACTGGATGTTTTTTGTCTTTCGCACCATTCTCTGTAAACTCTAGAGACTGTTGTCAGTAGTTTCTGAGATACTCAACCATCCCATTGGGCACCAACAATCATTCCAAGGTCAGAGCCATCTAGATCATATTTCTTTTCTAGTTCTGGTGTTTGGTCTGAACAGCAATTGAACCTCTTGACCATGTCTGCATGCTTTTATGCAGTGAGTTCCTGTCACATAATTGGCTGAGTAGATCTTTGCATGAAAAAGCAGGTTTACAGGTGTACCTAATGAAGTGGCCACTGAGTGTAGGCAATATTGCACCGAAGAATCAGATAGTTATGGAGCATGTTCTGACCAATTAAATCAGACACTACATAACGTCATATGGATTGAATTGAATGGCAATACAGTGACATAATCTATAGAATGCAATTCTGGAGGAACCAAATGAGATTGCCTTTCAGACATGTTGTGTCATTGATTGTTGCAAACACTTCAATACTTGCCTGTGACATGTTGGACTCTGCTATAATGCAGGTAAATTGTCACAGTGAAAAACCTGTCTTGCATGCTGTCCATACAGATAATTTCACCACAACAGTAATGCATGGGTAAACAATAACAGAATGCAAATTATGTTTAACAGCTGCAGATAAGGTGCAGTGCAGCAGGACAATAAGGCTATACCACAGTAGACTATTAGGTCAAAAATCCATCTTTCAATACTATGGAACCATTCAGTAGTCTTACAATAATGGGATGGAAGTCGTCCTTGAGCCTTGAGGTTCTAGATAATGGGATCTACTCCTCCTAATGGTTTCTGTGCTGTCCATGACTATTCTGGGCTGGACCTTACTCTGGGTGAGCAGATTGTCCACTTTTCATTCTGTTATGGCAGCTATCCAATGCTGCTGCTTTAGTCGACTGATGCCTTATTTTAAAGTATGATTGGTCCTGCTCCTGGTATTTCTTTCTACACACCTCCTAAACCCCATCAAACTCATAATCACTTATTCTGACTGCCTTTGTAGTGATGGATGAATAAGGCTGTATAGAATCATGAAGTTCAAAACTAAATTGAGTTGAATTGACTTTATTACTTACATCCTTCATATATACGAGATGTAAAAATCTTTACGTTACATCTGTCTAAATGTGCCATGTGCAATTTATTAATTTATAGTAATTAGCATGTAGAACAGGACAGTTAATATAACCTAGAAATAGAATTGTATCAGCATGAATTAATCAGTGTGATGGCCTGGTGGAAGAAGCTGTCCCAGAGCCTGTTGGTCCTGGCTTTTATGCTGCGGTACCATTTCCTGTATTGTAGCAGCTGGAAGTTCGTGGTTGGGTTGACTTGAGTCCCCAATGATCTCCTGGGCCCTTTTTACACACTTGTCTTTGTAAATGTCCTGAACAGTGGGAAGTTCACATCTACAGATACTCTGGACTGTCCGCACCACCCTCTGCAGAGTCCTGTGATTAAGGGAAGTACAGTTCCCACACCAGGCAGTGATGCAGCCAGTCAGGATGCTCTCAATTGTGCCCCTGTAGAAAGTTCTTAGGATACACTGGATTTTTTTTTCATCTCACTTCTCTCTGTACACTTTAGAGACCATTGTGCATGAAAATTCCGGGAGATCAACAATTTCTGTGATTCTCGAACCATTCCATCTTGCACCAACAATGATTCTATGGTCAAACTTAATTAGATCACATTCTTCTCCATTCTGATGTTTGATCTGAACAATCACTGAACCTCTTGACCACTTCTGCATGTTCCCTTGAATATTGCTGAGTTGCTGCCACATGATTTGCTGATTGGATATTTGCATTAATGAGCAGTTGTATCTAACAAAGTGGCTACTGAGTGTATATTCTGCTGCAGTCAGCACTATGCTGGGTTCATCATTATTTACTGGCATGACTGGCTTTCCTGCATTCCTGACTCTGGTCCAGATGCTGAAGATTCAAACCATATTCTGGCAAATTGAGCACAGATTCGCTACTGTCACATCATTGTACCATGGAAGGAGTGCTACAGTATTGAGGTTAGACTACAATTTTATTGCTAACCTCACTTGGATGCATTGTACATCAGATCAAACTCCATATCATCCATTGGATATTTTGGAGAGAATCATTTACTTTAGGTCAATCATATCTGTTTGATCAATCTATCACCTTGAAGAGGGTGAGGAGGTTCATTCACCTTAACAGTGTGATTCACACACATTGTTTAACTTTACAAAGTGTGGCAATTTTATATGTGTTTAGAGGTAAGGTGAATCTGACATCAGTTGTGGGGAATTTATTGGAAGGTATTCTAAGGGACCAGAGGTATAAGTATTTGGATAGACATGGACTGATTAAGGATAATCAGCATGACTTTGTGCATGGTAGGTCATGTCTAACCAATCTTATAGAATTGTTTGAAGACGTTATCAGGAAAATGGATGAAGGCAAATAAATGTTGTTAACATGGACTTTAGTAAGGGATTTGACAAGGTCCCACATGGGAGGCTGATCAAGAATGATCAGTTGCTCAGCATTCAAGATGAGTGGTAAATTTCATGAGACATTGGCCTTGTGGGAGAAGCCAGAGAGAGGTAGTAGAGGGTTGCCTCTCTGACTGGAGGCTTGTGACTATTGGTGTGCCACAGGGATATTGTTTGTCAACAATATCAATGATCTGGATTGTTAAAGTGGTTAACTGGATCTGCAAGTTTACGGATGACTCCCAGATTGTGGGTGTAGTGGAGAGTGAGGAAGACTATCATGGCTTGCAGATGGATATGCCTCAGCTGGAATGGTCTGAAAAATGGCAGATGGAATTTAATGCAGACAAGTGCGAAGCCGTACACTTTGGCAGGACCAACCAGGGTAGGTCTTACACAGTAGGGCACTGGGCATGAGAGGTGTGGTTAAATAAAAGGACTTGAGAATACAGGTCCATAATTTGTTGAAAGTGGCATCATAGGTGGATAGGGTCATAAAGAAAGCTTTTGGCACATTGGCCTTCATAAATCAATGTATTGAGTACAGGAGATGTGATGTTATGTTGAAGTTGTATAAAGTGTTAGTGAGGCCTAATTTCAAATACTGTGTGCAGCTTTGGTCACCTACCTACAGGAAAGATGTCAATAAGGTTGTGTAGCCCCCCCGGACACCCTCAGGGTCGCTCGGCTTGCTGTCGTCTAGGGAAACAGCCTCGGCCCCGCCAAACTGGATAATTCGTTTGTGTGGATGCTGTGTGAGGTACCCCACCCTGCCCAAATAACAGACAATACACCAGATGCAATTAAATGATATACAGTTTATAGATATTACTGGAACTATATAATTAATAGAGAATAAAATATAAAAGGAAAATGAAAGGCGCCACACTTGTCAAAGTTCAATCTCTTTGTGCACAAAAACCGTTGGAGCTCAAGGACCTTCTTCTTCACCCTGCGACCCCCTCGGACCACCTCGACCGGCCGCCTGGGACCAACAACGGTGGTCAACCAGACGCTCCACATGAGTCTGTCTCCGTCTCCTCGCCGAACGTCCCACTCGGGGTCTGACCCCATTAGCGGACTCACAGCACCTCGTCCATCCTCTGTCTCGCTCTCCCGCCTTCTGCCCAAAACCCCGCACATACAGTATCTTCAAATACACCAAAACCATAACAACTATCCCAATTGGTTAATAGCACTCTCTTATCAGACTCTAAAGCAAAAGCAAACTGTTAGCGCAAACTTTCTCAGTGTTTAACACAACAGAGCCGCATTCCCCAGTTTAACATAACAAAGACGCCATTTTAATTAGCCTCCGCAGTAACATAAAAATCGAAACCCCCTTACAGTTGAAAGAGTGCAGAAGAATTTATAAGGATGTTGCCAGGTTTGGAGGACCTGAGTTATAAGGAATGATTGAATCGGTTAGGTTAGTATTCTTTAGAACTTAGAAGATTGAGAGTATAGAAACATAGAACATAGGTGCTGGAGTAGGCCATTCGGCCCTTCGAGCCTGCACCGCCATTCAGTATGATCATGGTTGATCATCCAACTCAGAACCCTGTACCTGCCTTCTTTCCATACCCCCTGATCCCTTTAGCCACAAGGGCCATATCTAAGATATAACCAATGAACTGGCCTCAACTGTTTCCTGTGGCAGAGAATTCCACAGATTCACCACTCCCTGTGTGAAGAAGTTTTTCCTAATCTTGGTCCTGAAAGGCTTCCCCTTTATCCTTAAACTGTGACCCCTTGTTCTGGACTTCCCCAACATCGGGAACAATCTTCCTGCATCTAGCCTGTCCAATCCCTTTAGAATTTTATACGTTTCAATAAGATCCTCCCCTCAGTCTTCTAAATTCCAGTGAGTATAAGCCTAGTCAATCCAGTCTTTCTTCATATGAAAGTCCTGCCATCCCAGGAATCAATCTGGTGAACCTTCTTTGTACTTCCTCTATGGCAAGAATGTCTTTCCTCAGATTAGGGGACCAAAACTGCACACAATACTCCAGGTGTGGTCTCACCAAGGCCTTGTACAACTGCAGTAGTACCTCCCTTCTCCTGTACTCGAATCCTCTTGCTATGAATGCCAATATACCATTCACCTTTTTCACCGCCTGCTGTACCTGCATGCCCACTTTCAAATACTGGTGTACAATGACACCCAGGTCTCGTTGCACTTCCCCTTTTCCTAATTGGCCACCATTCAGATAATAATCTGTTTTCCTGTCCTTGCCACCAAAGTGGATAACCTCACATTTATCCACATTAAATTGCATCTGCCATGAATTTGCCCACTCACCTAACCTATCCAAGTCACCCTGCATCCTCTTAGCATCCTCCTCATAGCTAACACTGCCGTCCAGCTTCATGTCATCTGCAGACTTGGAGATGCTGCATTTAATTTCCTCGTCTAAGTCATTAATATATATTGTAAACAACTGGTGTCCCAGCACTGAGCCTTGCGGTACCCCACTAGTCACTGCCTGCCATTCTGAAAATGTCCCGTTTATTCCCACTCTTTGCTTCCCGTCTGCCAACCAATTCTCTATCCACATCAATACCATACCCCCAATACTGTGTGCTTTAAGTTTGCACACTAATCTCCAGTGTGGGACCTTGTCAAAAGCCTTTTGAAAATCCGAATATATCACATCCACTGGTTCTCCCCTATCCATTCTACTAGGTACATCTCAAAAAATTGTATAAGATTCGTCAGACATGATTTTCCTTTCACAAATCCATGCTGACTTTGTCCGATGATTTCACCGCTTTCCAAATGTGCTGTTGTCACATATTTGATAACTGACTCTAGCATTTTCCCCACCACCGATGTCAGGCTAACCAGTCTATAATTCCCTGGTTTTTCTCTCCCTCCTTTTTTAAAAAGCAGGGTTACATTAGCCACCGTCCAATCCTCAGGAACTAATCCAGAATCTAAAGAGTTTTGAAAAATCATAACGAATGCATCCACTATTTCTTGGGCTACTTCCTTAAGCACTCTGGGATGCAGACCATCTGGCCCTGGGGATTTATCTGCCTTTAATCCCTTCAATTTACCTAACACCACTTCCCTACTAACATGTATTTCCCTCAGTTCCTCCATCTCACTAGACCTTCGGTCCCCTACTATTTCCTATAGATAATGCAAGCAGTCTTTTTTCCATTGAGGTTGGGTGGGAGCACAACCAGAGGTCATGGGTTAAGGGTGAAAGGTGAGAAGTTTAATGGGAACATGAAAGGAAACTTCTTCACTCAGAGTGTTGTGAGAGTGTGGAATGAACTGCCAGCACAAGTAGTGCATACGAGCTTGATTTCAACATTTAAGAGAAGTTTGGATAGGTACATAGATAGTAGGGATTTGGAGGGCTTTGGTTCCGACGCAGGTTGATGGGCGTAGGCAGTTTAAATGGTTTTGGCATGGGCTTTTTCAGTGCTGTACTTCTGTATGGCTCTATGACTCCAGCATTGTCCTGTACATACTTCACTCTGTCATCATTATTAAGTGATTGATTGAGAGATAATTTACTGGGATTCAAAACAAGCCTTACCTGAGAGCTGAGGCCTATTTTTGAATTCAGATTAAAGGCCTTATGTTACTTTAGCTGCTACTCAGGAAACTGAAGTGTCCATTGTTACATGCTCAAGGAGATCTGTTTTTTTGTGAGAATGCTGTAATGGTCTTTTGGAGGTCACCTGATGTGATTTTCCCGCCGATGTGAGGTCACGTGATGACATGTGCCCCGTGACTATATAAGGGTTGACTCAGGTGACGCAGTGGGTTTTGGAGTTTGTAGATTTCCAGGTAGAACGTGTTGTGCCTCCGGTTCTGTTGCGTGTTTGTTTTTGTGACGCAGTTTCATTTTTAAAACGGAAGGTGCGTTCTCTTACAAGATATTGTATTTGGACTGGAAATTTGTGGCTGGAAGTGCCAATTTACTCAATTCCAACAGTTTTGAAGGGAGAGTGAAGAATTAATCAAAGTGAAGGATCGAGAGAAGTTGGCATCGGTTTGGCAGTTTAATAAAGGATCGACCTTATTGAGTCTTCGTTGAAGAGAACCTGCATTGAGATAACTCTTGCAATAGCGCAATGAGTTCATGCACAAAGGCTCTCTCTCTCTAAACAATTTAAGGTCAGTCGATTTAAACTGTTTATTTTCGACATCGGGAATCCTGTGGCTGGAACCAGCAGTAAAGGTGCGTCGGTGAAGAAATCTTTCTCCAGAGAAGTCTCTCCCAATTGAATGTGTAAAACTGTTGGACTTACGAAGTTATTGCTTTAAGAACTATATCTGACTGTATCGCTTTAAGAACTGTTTTCGCATTTAACGCTTTAAGAACCAGAGCCGAGTGGAGTTGATGAACGGCTGCGTACCTGTTAACCTCCAGTTAAAGTTTTCCTTTGTTTTTTTTTCCCTTATTGTTTATATCTGTTTAATAAATGTTTGGTTGTTTTCATAAAACCAGTCTCGATTAATATTCATTGTTGCCGGTTACGTAACACCATCTTGTTTCAGTGCTTCATGCAGAGATCTTCAAACAAGTGCAGCCTAACTAGTCAGCAGCATCAAGATCATATACAACACCTTCCTAATTGATTTCCTCTTAGGTAATTCCCAACCTGGAGCATCTCCCTAACTCAGCATTCAAAGTTCAAAGTACATTTATTATCAAAGTATGTAACAATTATGCAACCTTGAGGCTCGTCTCCTTACAGGCAGCTACAAAGAAAAAAAAACCCAGAAAGAACCCATTAAAAAAGATTAACAAACACCCCCTGTGCACCAAAAAATACAAACCATGCAAACAATAAAAGCAAGCCAACAGCATTCAGAATGAAAGTGAGTCCATGGACACAAGCCCGGAGCAGCCAAAGCAGGCCCGCAGCCTCAGCCTCAGTTCATCACACTGCTGAGCAAACTGATGTGCACACTTCCTCTCAACTATCAAACTGCCTGAGGGCCTCTCCCCCTCTTTCAGTCTTCCCCACAAATTTTCCTCACCTTGCAGTCCTTTCCTTGATCATCCACATTGTGCCTTATAGATCATAAGTCCATAAAACCAAAAGCAGACATCCCACCCTGCAAAAACAAGTTTCAGGGAGGTAGCACCATCAATTTGCGGGAGACTTCCAGGAGAGGTGGGATATCTGCAATAGAGTAGCTCCTTAGCAGCTAGCCAGCTAGTTTAAATACCGTTAGCTATGCTAATGAATGAATGACACCTTTTAAACTCACCTCAACATGTCTTTTACAGTCTTAACCCACCATGGGCAATAGAAAAGTCACTGTTGCAAACAGTGCAGCGAGCAACACTGTCATTATTTTGACCCCTATTAGGCAGGGGTACACTTTAGTGTAGTCTGGGGTGATGTACGTTTTATATATTTTTTTGGAACACTCTGCCACTCTGACTTTTTTTGGAACTCTCTTGCTGTTGTTCTTGCTCTTGCTCTTGCTCTCTCTCTATCGCGCGCGTGCGCTCCCTCGCTTGTGGTCGCTCTCACTCACGCTTGCTTTCTCGCTCTTGCTCTCGCTTGCTCTCTCTCTTGCTCTCTCGCGTTTGCTTTCTCGCTCTCACTCTCTCTCACGCTTGCTTTCTCGCTCTCTCTCGCGCTGTCTCTCTCGTGGTCGCTCTCACTCGCGCTTGCTTTCTTGCTCTTGCGCTCACTCTCTCTCTCTTTCTCGCGCGTTCTCTTACGCTCGCTCTCAAAAAAAAATCAATTTCCAGGACATTGTATATAATTTGTGGGCATCAGGGAGTCACTATTAATTTGTGGGAGACTTCCGGAACTTCCGGGAGAGGTGGGATGTCTGCAAAAGACACTAGAGCAGAATTAGGCCATTCAGCCCATCAAGTCTGTTCTGCCATTCCTTCATGGTTGAGGTTCCACTGTTAACTAATAAATAAATTTATTGTCCCTCTCATGTCCATTCTCTTACTTTCACTCTGTAAGCTTTGATGCCCTTACTAATCAAAAAACTATCAACTTCCTCTTTAAATATACACAATAACTTGTCCTCCGCAGCCGCCTGTGGCACTGATTTCCACAAATCATCTCAGTCTGGCCACATTCACACCTCAATTGCAATCTGCACTCTCAGCAACACCAGATAACAGAAGAAACACCTCTGATCCTTTTTCAACTTGTAATCCCTGTTGCTCACATAGGACATCTTGGGCCTTGTATACAGCCAAACAAAAGCAATGCCAGCTCTCCGTGCAGTGCTGTTATATCACATATTGTTATGCACCTTGCAATTTCTATTTCTTTTAGTGGCAAAGCTTTGCTCTGAAGCTTCATTTCCACTTTTGATTGGATGTAAATGGTCCCTTGGTTCTATTTTAATGGAAAATAAAAAGTTCTCCTTGGTGTCCAGGTCAATTTTTATGCTTCCACGAGCATCAATAAAGCAAACCGTTTATCTGGACACAGCTTGCTTTCTGTGGCACTTTGCTATACTGGGGATTCTGCATCACCCAAAAGTAATTACGCTTCATTGGCAGTAAAGCACATTGTGTTTTCTGTAATCGGAATAAGGACCAAAATACACATCCTGCCGATTCAAAGCAAATGAGACTGGAAGACACTACGTGGCAAGGTTTAATTTATTTCTTGCTATATTTTCAGTGATGCTACAAGGTGTTTTAAAGCTCTTTTTCTGTTTACTATCCACTTTGGATTGTTCCCTGTTTAGAGCAACCTGACAGAATATTTGCATGTTACATGATGACTATTGGGAAATAAACATAATATAGTCCAACTGTGTGATGTTGTGACAGCACTGAACACAGATCCAGTTGGCAGCAGTGTGTGAAACTCAGACAATTTTTTTAATCGGCAATTTTCATACTTTTACCAGCCTACTTATCCAACCTGTAAGAGAGGGATTGTGTGTTGGGATTCTTCCAGTGGCCTCCGAATTGCCCAGGTTGTTTTAAGGTCCCCAAGGTATTTCTCTGTCAATTCAGTCATTTTATCCTTCTGCACAAAATGCATTAGAGGTAAATTAGGTTCTGATAGAGACATTTTATAGAATGAAAATTGCTAGAAGAGGAAGAGAATGTGATTCCAATGATCCATCACAAAGCTAATGGATTTTACAGCAGCTGAGATATTGATATTTTTCAAGACATCCTGCAAGTTCATGTGATAGTTTGTACGTGTGCTTAATTTTGCAAACAGAGTAGTTATGTTGGAACCTACACCACTGAGGCCAAGTCATTGGGTGTATTTAAGGCAGAGGTTAGCCAGGGCATCAAAGTGTATAGGGTGAAGGCAGGGGAGTGGGGATAACTGGAGGAACTGGATCAGTCCACGATTGAATGGCAGAGCAGACTCAATGGGCCGAATGGCCTACTTCTGCTACTATATCTTATGGTCTTATGATATCATTTCTCACCCAACTCCACCCCTCCCAGTAGAATGGCAGACAATGTAGGAGTTAACGCAAAACCTCACAGCACCAGCTGTAAGATCGGGGTTTGATTTGCACCACTGTCTGTAAGGAGTTTGTACATTCTACCCGTGATCATGTAGGTTTGCTCTGGGTGCTCTGGTTTCCTCCCACATTCCAGGGACATTAGGTTAGGTTTAGTGAGTTTTGGGCATGCTATGTTGGCACTGAAGTGTGGTAACACTTGTGGGCTGTCCAGCAGAACCCTTGCTGTTTTGATTTGACACATCAATACATTTCAATAGACAATAGGTGCAGAAGTAGGCCATTCAGCCCTTCGAGCCAGCACCACCATTCACTGTGATCATGGCTGATCATCCACAATCAGTATCCAGTTCCTGCCTTATCCCCATAACCTTTGATTCCACTATCTTTAAGAGCTCTATCCACCTCTTTCTTGAAAACATCCAGAGACTTGGCCTCCACTGCTTTCTGAGGCAAAGCATTCCACATATCCACCACTCTCTGAGTGAAAATCTTTTTCCTCAACTCCATTCTAAATGACCTACCCCTTATTCTTAAACTGTGGCCTCTGGTTCTGGACTCACCCATCAGTGGGAACATGCTTCCTGCCTCCAGCGTGTCCAATCCCTTAATAATCTTATATGTTTCAATCAGATCCCCTCTCATCCTTCTAAATTCCAGTGTATACAAGCCCAGTCTCTCCAATCTTTCAACATATGACAGTCCCGCCATCCCGGGAATTAACCTTGTGAACTTACGCTGCACTCCCTCAATAGCAAGAATGTCCTTTCTCAAATTTGGAGACCAAAACTGCACACAATACTCCAGGTATGGTCTCACCAGGGTCCTGTACAGCTGCAGAAGGACCTCTTTGCTCTTATACTCAATTCCCCTTGTTATGAAGGCCAGCATGCCATTAGCTTTCTTCACTGCCTGCTGTATCTGCATGCTTGCTTTCAGTGACTGATGTACAAGAACACCTAGATCTCATTGTGCTTCCCCTTTTCCTAACTTAACTCCATTTAGATAATAATCTGCCTTCCCATTCTTAGAACCTAAGTGGATAACCTCAGATTTATCCACATTAAACTGCATCTGCCATGCATCCACCCACTCACGCAGCCTGTCCAAGTCACCCTGCATTCTCATAACACCCTCCTCACATTTCACACTGCCACCCAGCATTGCGTCATCTGCAAATTTGCTAACGTTACTTTTAATCCCCTCATCTAAATTATTAATGTATATTGTAAACAGCTGTGGTCCCAGCACTGAACCCTGCGGTACCCCACTGGTCACCACCTGCCATTCCGAAAGGGACCCGTTAATCACTGCTCTTTGTTTTCTGTCAGCCAGCCAATTTTCAATCCATCAGTACTCTGCCACCAATACCATGTGCCCTAATTTTGCCCACTAGTCTCCTATGTGGGACTTTATCAAAGGCTTTCTGAAAGTCCAGATACACTACATCCACTGGTTCTCACCTGTCCATTTTCATAGTTACATCCTCAAAAAATTCCAGAAGATTAGTCAAGCACGATTTCCCCTTCATAAATCCATGCTGACTCGGACCGATCCTGTTTCTGCTATGCAAATGTGTCGTAATTTCATCTTTTATAATTGACACCAGCATCTTTCCCACCACTGACGTCAGGCTGACCGGTCTATAATTCCCCGTTTTCTCTCTCCCTCCTTTCTTGGAAAATGGGACAACATTAGCCACCCTCCAATCCACAGGAACTGATCCTGAATCTATAGAACATTGGAAAATGATTACCAATGCGTCTACAATTTCTAAAGCCATCTCCTTAAGTACCCTGGGATGCAGACCATCAGGTCCCGGGGACTTATCAGCCTTCAGACCCAACAGTCTATCCAACACCATTTCCTGCCTAATATAAATTTCCTTCAGTTCATCCATTAACCTAGGTCCTTTGGCCACTATTATATCTGGGAGATTGTTTGTGTCTTCCCTAGTAAAGACAGATCCAAAGTACCTGTTCAACTCGTCTACCATTTCCTTGTTCCCCATAATAAATTCACCCTTTTCTGTCTTCAAGGACCCAAGTTTGGTCTAAACTATTTTTTTCCTTTTCACATACCTAAAGAAGCTTTTACTATCCTCCTTTATATTCTTGGCTAGTTTCCCTTTGTACCTCACTTTTTCTCCACGTATTACCTTTTTAGTTATCTTCTGCTGCTCTTTAAAAGTTTTCCAATCCTCTGGCTTCCCACTCATCTTTGCTATGTTATACTTCTCTTTTATCTTTATACTGTCCTTCACTTCCCTTGTCAGCCACATCCTCCCCTTACTCCCCTTAGGATCTTTCTTCCTCTTTGGAATGAACTGATCCTGCACCTTCTGCATTATTCCCAGAAATACCTGCCAATGTTGTTCCACTGTCATCCCTGCTAGAGTATTGTTCCAATGAACTTTGGCCAGCTCCTCCCTCATAGCTCCATAGTTCCCTTTGTTCAACTGTAATACTGACACTTCCAATTTTCCCTTCTCCCTCTCAAATTGTAGATTAGAAGTTATCATATTATATGGTCACTACCTCTTTTACCTGGAGGTCCCTGATCAAATCTGGATCATTGCACAACACTAAATCTAGAATTGCGTTCTCTCTGGTAGGCTCCAGTACAAGCTGTTCTAAGAATCCATCTCGGAGGCACTCCACAAACTCCCTTTCTTGAGGTCAGTACCAACCTGATTCCTCCAGTCTACCTGCAGACTTCACTGTATGTTTCAATGTACATGTGACAAATAGAGCTAATCTGAACTTTCCTCATAAAATTACAGATTATCCAACAACTTGGAGAAGAAAAAAACGATTTTGAGTATACAGAGGAATAACACAAATGATTGAAATGATAGCGTAAAAGTCCTTTTATAGAAACCATCAGTACTCTGTCTCTGCCTTCTCTTCCCCACAACTCCCTCTTCTGTCTGCTGGTTTTCTCTTTGTCTTTTGTAGCTGGATCCATTCATATCATTCATACTTGATGATCTCTCATGATCATCATGTGGAATTGGCCAATAATTAGGGGTGGTTTGGTAGCGTAGTGGTCTGCACAACGTATTACAGTACCAGCGACCGGGGTTCAATCCCTACAGCTGCCTGTAGGGTGACCACATGCCCTTCCTCCGGGTGCCCTGGTTTCCTTCCACATTCCAGAGATGTACGAATTGGGAAGTTAATTGGGTTTTGTAAATTGTCCTATGATTAGGCTAGGATTGAATCGGGGGATTGCTGGGCAGAGTGGCTAGAAGGGCCGAAGGGTCCTATTCTGCGCTATATCTCCATCAATAAGTAAATAGATAGGTAGATAATAAATAAACAAACAAACAAACAAACAATCATATAAATAAATACCAGCTTTTATGTCATTCTAAACCAGATATCATAGAATCTGATCATTTAAAGGACAGTGGTTTGAGGCAACGAGGGGCAGGTGGATATAACAGAAATGATCTGCCTGTAATAGAGGGATATGAACGTCAGCCATAGATGGAAGTGTTCTAAAAACACACACATAGGAAATGTTTCAGAAGGCTATATGGTCAGAGTAAAAGTTTGCAAACGTTCTTGCAGATAGTTTTACAATGCTGATCTTTTTTCAATCGAAGTCCACTTCACTATAAATAGTAAATAAAATAAGAGCATCCATCTGTGTTTTTTATAAGTTCCATGCTCTTCAAGCTGAGCCCATCTTCAGAGCATTACACTGAAGTAGAATTGGATGTGACATTGAGGTGGTCATGTCTGGGGAAAGTGAACTGACCTCACAAACTTAAAAAAATCCAATGTGATAATGCTTGGCCTGTATAAGTCATTGCAAAAATTGTTTGAAACTGTTGAAGCTTTCATTCCAGTGCAGTCACAAGGAACAAGAAAATATTCTTATTTTGTAAAAGAAAATAATGCAGCTGGTGGAAATTTGAAACTAAAGACAGAGATTGGTGGAAATACTCAACGGTAAGGCAGCTTCTGTGAAAAGAGAAACAGAGTGAAAATTTCAGGCCATAGAGATTTCAACAAAATATTTTATAATCTCTACATTACTAAGTGTGGTACGTGGCCAAATGGTTAAGGCATTGGACTAGCGATCTGAAGATTGTGAGTTCAAGCCCCAGCTGAGGCAGTGTGTTGTGTCCTTGAGCAAGGCACTTAACCACACACTGCTCCAGTCCACCCAGCTAATAATGGGTACCGGCAAAATGCTGGGGGTTAACCTCGCGATAGACTGGTGTCCTATCGGGAGGGGGTGGGGGGGGGGAGTCTCATAATCTCATGGAAACCGGCATAAGCACTGGCCTGATGAAGCATGTGACAGACTTTATCTTTAACTTATACATTACTAAAATTTTCATCCTGTTTATCTATTTGTCGATTTGTCTGTTTGTGCCCTCAAAATTAGCCCAAACGGTGCATTAAAGCGGCACTTTTTTTGACTAAATGGACATAAAATGTGCTAACTTACAGAATGCAGGCAAAGGTCAGGGTTATATTCATATAAAATTGCTCATTCGTCAACAGGTCCCACTTTCCACACCTGATTCCAGCTTTCGTGGAAACCACGACGCGACACCACGACCATGCGCACAACTAGCCTCAGTAGCACCTCGTGATGCTCACAGCAGTGACACCAGCCACAGCAAAAGGGCAGGCAGCTCTATTTCGAGCAGTCACATTCTGCTAATCACCATCAGCATGTGCAAGATTGGGACAGATCAAACTGCGACCCATCAATAAGAGATAATTAAATCTTACTAGACAATGGGGTGACCCGTTGGGGCACCCTTTAAGGGAGGGATAGTGCAGTCTGATGTGACCAGAATGAACATTAAATTTTCCTGAATGCTATTGGTATCGCTTTGCTTTGCAAACTGAAGTAGTAAACCTCAGTTTATTAAAGAAGGATGACGCGTAGCAAAGCAAAAATAGCTCCTCCTCGTTTAATGAAGGACACTTTTGATGGCATCATATCTGGCTTATCTGCCATCCAGGACATCTCAAATGACCTCTTTCTTTAAGAATCATGGTTTCCCTTCTTCCATCATCAATGATGCCCTCACCCACATCTCCTCCATTTCCCGCACTTTGGCCCTCACCCCATCCTCCTGCCACCACAACAGGGACAGAGTTCCCCTTGTCCTTATCTACCACCCCACCAGCCTCTGGATCCAACACATTATCTTCTGCACCTTCCGCCACTTTCAACAGGACCCCACCACTAAACACATCTTTCACTCTCCACCCCTCTCTGCTTTCCGCAGGGATCGTTCCCTCCGCGACTCCCTGGTCCACACATCACTCCCCATGGATCTCTCACCTGGCACTTATCCCTGTAAGCACAAGTGCTACACCTGTCCCTACACCTCCTCTCTTGCCACCATTCCGGGCCCCAAACAGTCCTTCCAGGTGAGGCAACACTTCACTTGTGAGTCTGTTGGGGTCACCTATTGCATCCGGTGCTCCCGGTGCGGCCTCCTCTACATTGGTGAAACCCGACGCAGATTGGGGGACTGCTTTGTTTAGCACCTCCGCTTCATCCACCACAACAGACAGGATCTCCCGGTTGTCACCAACTTCAACTCCGCTTCACATTCCCATTCAGATATATCCATGTGTGGCCTCCTCTACTGGCATGATGAGGCTAAACTCAGGCTGGAGGAGCAACACCTCATATACCGTCTGGGTAGTCTCCAGGCCCTGGGCATGAACATTGAATTCTCCAACTTCCAGTAATACCCTCCCCCTTCCTTCCCCCATCCCTGTTTCACTCTGCCCCCTCCCCCTGCTGCCTATCACCTCCCTCATTGTTCTGCCTCCTTCTACTACCCATTGTACTTTCCCCTATTCCTTCTTCACCTTTCCTGCCTATCACCTCCCTGCTTCCCCTCTCCCGCCCCTATATCTTTCCCCTTACTGGTTTTTCACCTGGCACCTACCAGCCTTCTCCTTCCCATCCTCTCCCCACCTCCCTTATAGGGCCTCTTCCTCCTCCCTCTTCAGTCCTGACGAAGGGTTCTGGCCCGAAACATTGACTGATCATTTCCACAGATGCTGCCCGACCTGCTGAGTTCCTCCAGCTTGTTGTGAGTGTTGCTCTGCCACCCTTGTGCCTCTTGTTGTCATTCTGGAGACATGCAGCCCTTTCATCCCCTGTCTCTTCATCTCTTCTGCTGTTTGTTGTTTATCTCTGATCCTGGAGACGTGCATGCCTCTCCTCCTCTGTCGCTTCTTCTCTCCTTTTTTTTGTCCTGACTCTTTGATCCTGGAGTCGTGCGGCCCTGGCCTCATCAGATTCTTGTTCTCTCCCTCTCCTTGCTGCTTCCCAATGACATTTAGCGTCATCTCTTGACCATAATGTCCCCCTTCTCTTTCCATGTGGCATAATTAGGCTGACCATTTTTTTTACCCTAATGCTGGATAGAAGATATGAAGCAGTAACACCAAAGGATGCTGATTCATCTTGATGATGTGGTTGGCACTCTCCTAAATGGACATGATATAGGCACAGCTGTCTTTGACTGCAGCAAAGGGTTTCATGGGTGTCTCAGAGTATGTCATCACAATAAGATTTAATTATCTCTTATTGATGGGTGGCAGTTAGATTTGTCCCAATCCTGCACATACTGATGGTGTTTAGCAGAATGTGGCCCTTCGAAATAGAGATGCCCTGCCCTTTTGCTCTGGTAGGTGTCGCTACTGAGACTGGCCGTGCGCCTGTGTCGGGCTGTCGCGTCCCGATTTCCATGATGGCCGATCAGGTCTCGAGTTAAAAGGGAGGCTGTTTATTTTGGTGATTGAGAAATTTTATACGAATATATAACCCTGAACTTTGCCTGCATTCTGTAAGCTAGCGCATTTTAATTCGACTTAGCCAAAAAAAGTGCCGCTGTAATGCACCATTTGTGCTAATTGGAGGTCACAAACAGATAAACAGACAGAGCATGAGAGTTTTAGTAGTATATTGATTGTAATGAAGTACTTCGAAACACCCATCAAACCCTTTGCTGCAGTCAAAGGTCAGTGGTGACTATATCACATCCATTTAGGAGAGCGCCAACTACATCATCAAAGGAAATCAGCGTCCTGGAGGCTTTGATGCTATTGCTTCGTATCTTCTATCCAGCATTAAGGTAAAAAAAAAATGGTCAGCCTAATTATGCCGCATGGAAAGAGAAGGGGGACATTATGGTCAAGAGATTACGCCAAACCTCTACTATTTGAGACTTCTTCTTCATCACATAAAGGGGCCAGTATCTTTCGAGTCATTGACAACACATGATGGAGATATCCTTTCGTCATTCAAAGATGTCTGCAGAGAGAGAGAGAGAGAGAGAGGATTGTTGCAAGCTGACGATCATTGGCAGCAAACTATGGAAGAAGCAGAGAGAACAAGAATGCCCAGAGCAATGAGAGATTTGTTTGTCGTCTTGCTAACAAACACTGAAATCAACAATCCACAGCAATTATGGAACCGGTTCAAGAAAGCAATGACTGAAGATTTCTCACAAATGGAGAGGAGAACTATCAATGATCCTAATATCATGATGGATGTGAGGCATCATGGACAAGCTCTTCTGTATTTCCAAGAGAAACTTGAGAACTTGGGCAAAACACCTGAAGTATATAACTTGCTGACACCAAGAAAATGTACAATTACTCAAAGTGCTGGCAATCTGGAATTATTGCGTGAACTGCAATACAATAGAGACAGACAGCAGGAACGTGTTTCACAAATGGAGCCTCCATTGAATAATGAAGTATATGAATATGTCTGCAACTGCTTGGAAAGGAATCTCTCTTCAATGATTTTCATTGATGCACCGGGAGGAACGAGCAAGACATCTATCATCAACTTGATCCTCGCTAAAGTTAGGAGAGATGGTGGTGTTGCTATTGCTGTAGCATCATCTGGTATTGCAACAAAATTGATGCCTGGTGGTAGGACAGTGCATTCAAGATACCTCTCAAGGTCAATGACGGTGCCCTTTGCAAAATCGATAAAAACACCAATACTGCAAATTTACTCCGAAATCTGAGGCTTATTGTCTGGGATGAGCGCTCCATGATTAGGAGTGAGAGCTTCGAAGCCGTGGACCGGACTATTCATGAGGTATGAAGCAAGAATGAGGCCTTCGGGGGTATCTTAACTATTTGCTGTGGAGATTTCCATCAGCTTCGACCAGTTGTGAAAGGAGGAAATTATGCTGATGTGGAGAATTCATGCATAAAAAAAATCCTACTTATGGAGAAACTGCATCAAGTTTCAATTGAAGAGAATCATGCGATTGAGTGAGGGAGAAGGACGATATTCTGAGTTCTTATTGGATGTTGGAGAAGACAAGATTGAGAAAAATGAAAACAATAAAATCGAATTACCTGAAGATATGATTCTGCCAGCAAAATCTATGGAAGGTATGATTCTGCCAGCAAAATCTATGGAAGAATATATTCATTTCATCTACCTGACACTCAACAATCCTGCAGAACTGTTCTCGAGGAATTCTGTCTTGGTTCCTCTCAATGAAATGATGCAAAAAATAAACCACATGCATTAGACGCTTCCCTGGAATCATGAAAGAATTCTGTTCCTTCAATGCCGTAGGTGAAGGAGCTAACGCCACTCATTTTCCAACAGAATTCCTTGATTCAGTCGAACTCTCTGGATTGCCAACACATAAACTGGAATTGAAGAGGGGATCTCCCATCATTTCAGTGAGGAATTTGGATCCACCAAAGCTTTGCAATGGAACGTGAATGATGATGGAAAAAATGCACGACAATCTCTTCATAGCAAAGATAAACATTGGTGCGTTCAAAAATGACATTGTCATGATCCCAGGAATTACTCTCAGTTTATTAGATGGGGAAGATGTTCCTCTTCCGTGGAGCCAGTTCCCGATACAGTCAGGCTTTGCTATGACTATACATAAGGCGCAAGACCAAACCATGGAGAATGTGTTGATTTATTTGGAGAAACCGGTATTTCAGCATGGTCAGCTGTACGTGGCTTTAAGCCAGGGAAGAAGAAATGAAAACGTTAGAGTATTCCTGAAGAGTGGCAGATCAACCAGCAATGTTGTCATCAGAAGTGTCCTTCGTTAAGCGAGGAGGATCTATATTTGTCTTGCTTTGTGTCTTTCTTCTTTAATAAACTGAGTTTTTCTTCTTTAATTTCCAAAGCAAAGTGATAGCAATAGCATTCAGGGAAATTTAATGTTCATTCTGGTCACATCAGACTGCACTACCTTTCTTTCAAAGGGTGCCCCGGTGGGTCACCCGGTTATCTAGTGCTTTCTTAAATCCAAAGTCAAAGACTTTACATTCCTATATTTCACACTTCATCTTTGTTGTTTTCTTGGCTATTTAAACTGCCTTGTCTCCCTTTTAGCATTATTTGCAAGCCTTGGTGTGAGACTATCCAGTTACTTAACCAAACTTTTAAGTTAATGTAAATGGGGATACTATGAGGCCTTGTATGGATTCCCAACCTCCCATTAATAACAGAATTTTTCCAAACATACTCTAAATAAAAATGACACCTCTTATTTTTGTACTGTTGCTCCTCACTTTTGATCTCTGAACATGAAGGTATATTTGAATGCAGTCAATGCAGTAAAAGTTTGATATAGGAATGATAGATTAATGTTAAGAAAAGTGAGATTGGTCTACACTTGTTGGATTCTATAAGAATGTGAGGCGATTTCTATGAAACATAAAAAAATTTCTGAGAATGATTTCTCAGGGTAATTCTTTGTTCTCTCAAGGCAATTTTGAACTGGGAAGACATGGCTCCAGGATAAAGGAGGAGGAGGATGAGTGAAGAATTCAAAGCTGACATTAGAACATGATAAATAAATAAAACTACAGAAGTTGCAACCTGAAATAAAGATAGAAATGCTGGAGGATCTCAGCCAATACCAGCAGGATCTGTGCAAACATATCATTTGATGTTTTGACTTAATGATCTTCCCTCACTTCAGAGGAGCTGTCCCTGACCCAGAATGATAATTGTTTTCACTTTCCACAGATGTTGCTCGACTGGTTGGAGTTTCTCCAGCATTTCTGTTCTCGTTCGAGATTAGGAAATATTTCTTCATGCTGGAGGAATTCAGCAGGTCAGGCAGCATATATGGCAAAGAATAAACTGTCAACCTTTTAGGCTGAGACTCTTCATCTGGGTTTTGACCTGAAACGTTGACCTTCTATTCCTGCTCTGCTGAGTTTCTGCAGCATTTTGTGTGTGTTACTTTGGATTTTCTTTCTTTATTAATCTTTTTATTGATTTAAAAGGAACATAAATACAAACATGAGGAGAACTATCTCAAATATATATATCAATAACAATACAAACCAAGATTAAGATAGACATAATCAAAATCATACATATTGTTAAGTTAGTATAAAATATATAATAAAAAAAGAAAACAGCAATTCTCCTCTTATCAGTTCATAAAGAGGAAAGAAAAAACATTGAGTTTTAAATGAAGAAAAAGAAACCCACTACACTATATAAAAGAAAAGAAACAAAAAAAAAGGGACTGGGCAGTCCATTTTGAGGTTACGACCAAAAAAAAATGACCTTCTGATCAAATCTAAAACTTCGAAAAAAAACATTGGAAGAGTAATAAATCAAATTAAATGAAAATATTGAATAAAAGGTCACCAAATTTGCTCAATTTTAAAGGATGTATCAAATATCTGACTTCTTATTTCTCTAAACTTAAACAGGACATAATGGAGGAGAGCCAATAAAAGACCGTAGGTGTATTAGAATTTGCAGGATCTCGTGTTTATTATGTGCAGAGCATTGTTTATTCCTCGCCATAGATTCTGCCTGTTCTGCTGAGATCCTGCAGCATTTTGTGTGTGTTACTTTGGATTTTCAGAATCTGCAGAATCTTTTGTGTTTATTGTGTGCAAAGCATTGTTTATTTGAATTTTATTTTATTTATTTAGAGATACAGCATAGAATAGGGTCCTCTGGCACCTCAAGCCCCCAATTTAACCTGAACCTAATCACAGAACAATTTTCAGTGACCAATTAACCTATTAGACGTTGTGACTTTGAACAGTGGGAGGAGACTGGAGCACCTGGAGAAAACCCACGCATTCCATGGGGAGAACATAGAGACTACTTTCAGAGGATGCTGGGATTGACACCCCGATCTGTAATGATGTCATACTAACTGCTCCTCTACCATGGCGGCCATAATGTTGTAAATGCTTGTGGGTCCTGATCTCAGAGAAAAGTTAATACTCAGTTGCTGAGTTTATTCAAGGCTAAGTTTGGTGGACATTTAGTGTCAAAGTGCAGGGAAACAGGCCCTTTGGCTCACCTATGGCGTGCCAACCACCAACACACTTTTAAATCCACTGTACAGTGATCCTGTTTTATTCCTCACACCCATCCCTCACATTCCCCCCAACCCCGTTCAGTTCCCCCAGTTTCCATTACTTACCTATACATAATAGGCCGGCTGGTGGCGCAATGGCATCAGCGCTGGACTCTGGAGTAAAGGCTCCTGAGCTCAAATCCAAGTCGGGCCACCCCCCGAGCATGCTTTCTATCCGTGCCGGGTTGAACGTCGATCTAGCCACTCGGCCTCGTAAAAAGAAAGGGTCAAGTCAGGAAGGTTCATATCGTGACCCGGTTAATCCGAAAGGAGACCAATCCTGACACCATGAGCCAGACAAGAATGGCTGACTGTCTGGTGCGACACGCTAAAACAAAAACCTATACGTAATGGACAATTTACAGTAACCAATTAACCTACCTTGACAGGTCATGGAGTTAGGCTGGATGGAGTTTAATCTGGAAAAGGATGAAATAATTCACTTTGGAAGATCAAATTTGAAGGCAGATTGCAGGGTAAATCGGGATTCTTAGTAGTGTGGAAAAAAGAAAGAGGGATCTTGGGATTCCTCAAAGTTGCCATACAAATTGATAGGGTTATTAAGAAGATGTATGGTGTTTTAACCTTCATTATTCAGGGAGTTGAGCTAAAACATCACAAAGTACTGTTGTAGCTCTATAAAACCCTGGTTAGACCACACTTGGAATATTGTGCTCAGTTCTGGTTGCCTCATTATAAGAAGGATGTAGAAGCTTTGGAGAAAGTGCAGAGGGGATGTGCCAGGATTGAAGAGCATGACTCTCTAAACCACCATGGCTTTGTTTATCTTTCCCCTTCTCACCAATTAGATTAGATTATGAGGACACGCAGTCCTCTTTTATTGTCATTTAGTAATGCATGCATTAAGAAATGATACAATGTTTTTCCAGAATGATATCACAGAAACACATGACAAACTGACAAAAACCACATAATAATATCATATAGTTACAACAGTGCAAAGCAATACCGTAATTTGATAAGAACAGACCATGGGCATGGTAAAAGTCTCAAAGTCTCTCGAAAGTCCCATCAACTCACGCAGACAGTGAACTTCCAGCGCCGCAAACTTGCCGATGCAGCATCCTGGAAGCATCCGACCACATTCCGACTGCGAGTCCATCTGAAAACTCCGAGCCTCCAACTAGCTCTCCGACACTGAGCACCGAGCACCATCTCTGCCGAGTGCTTCGACCACAGCCCTGGCAATAGGCAATAGGCAAAGCAGAGGACTTAAGGCCTTCCCCTCTGGAGATTCTCAATCGCACAGTAGCAGCGGCAGCGAAGCGGGCATTTCAGTAGTTTCTCCAGGTGTTCCTCTGCGCTTCTCACGGCTGTCTCCATCAAATCAAGATTATGCACGGCCTCCTAGTTAACACATATCGATATCAATTCGGAATGGCCATGCGCGCTGCATTGCGCCGCCATCTTCTCCTCCCCCCTAATTTATCAAATCAGACAAAAATAGGGTATCAAATCAGAGACAACTAAATGTATTATACAATGACTCACATTCTATACACAGACAATTTGAAATTTTATCCTATTTCATCAGTAAAGCTAAAGCAATTAATTCAAATAATAGAACTATTTTCCAAAGATATAAGTATGAACTTTGGATTAGATAATTGGAGAACATTAAAGTTCAAGGTTCAAAGTAAATTTACAATCAAAGTACATATATGTCATCATATACAACCCGAAGATTCATTTTCTTGTACTTGTCACGTACCCCGTGACGGGGGTTAAGAAACCAGCAGAGATGGAAAACACTTTGGAGTCTCATATTGCTATAAACTGCTGATATATATTAGTAACTATGCAATACAGTAATATAAATGTAAATAGATCAAACAGGTTAGCAATGATTATACATAAAAGTAAGTGTGGAATGTATATATGTATGAAAAAACCAAGCTGCTTTAAGTCTAGGGGTAAAAAGATACAGTCTTATGATGTTGAGTAAAGTTCAGTTCAGTTCGTGGTATTTAGTTGAATGGAGAGGGAGAGGGGGAGAGGGAGAGGGGGAGAGGGGAGGGGGAGAGGGGAGGGGGAGAGGGGAGGGGGAGAGGGGAGGGGGAGAGGGGAGGGGGAGAGGGGAGGGGGAGAGGGGAGGGGGAGAGGGGAGGGGGAGAGGGGAGGGGGAGGGGGAGAGGGGAGAGAGGGGGAGAGGGGAGGGGGAGAGGGAGAGGGGGAGGGGGAGAGGGGAGGGGGAGAGGGGGAGAGGGGAGAGGGGAGGGGGAGGGGGAGGGGGAGGGGGGAGGGGGAGGGGGAGGGGGAGGGGGAGGGGGAGGGGGAGGGGGAGGGGGAGGGGGGGGGGGGGAGAGGGAGGGGAGAGGGAGAGGGAGAGGGAGAGGGAGAGGGAGAGGGAGAGGGAGAGGGAGAGGGAGAGGGAGAGAGAGAGAGATAGAGTTGAGTCTTCAGGTGAGCTGATGCTGCCGATCTTCTCGTTGTTTCTCCGAAATCCTTTACAAGTCACCGACTGTGACTTTAACCAGGGGGACCGGTCTTCTGTGGTGGAGCTATCACCCAGGTGAGGGTGGACACATGGGCAACCCCCACCAGTCAACCCCTTCTTCACCGATGGAATAGCAATTTGGATCAATCCGCCTGATCGATCCTCCGAAACCCACTTTCTCTGCGGGCACAACAATGCTCATTCAGTGTCCAGATCATCTGTCCTGAGGTCTGTATCATCTGACCTCCCATTTATTTCACCAGGCTGAGCATCACCTGTCATTCAAAGAGTCCCTCCCTCCTTTGTCTGTAAAGGAAAGCACAAGCAGGCAACCTGTCCTTGGAAGTAACATCAATAACCAGCTGAAAATCATATCATCGAGTGTCCATTAATTAACACTGCCTTCGGTCACCATAGCAACCTTCGAGCTGCTCGGTGCTGTCTCCAACTCCAAACTCAGTAAAAATCCAAAGTTCTTCCAATGCCTTAAAGTGACAGTCCACTGTTAATCTTCGTCTCTCTCTCTCTCTTTTTCCAAAAGCAACATATTGGTGGTAAATAACTCTGTCTCTCTCTCTCCTTTCCAAACAAACCTTCAATGATAAATGTCTCTCTCCAAACAGTTAATAGGGGCACTCCTGGATCTCCTCACACTCGCCTTCTTCAGGGAAAAAAAAATCGTTGAAGATGATTTTTTTTTAAATGGCCATCACAGGGTTTTAAACAATACAGGGAAAAAAGCATCAGATGACAAAGCAAAAATGGTTACAGTTTTCATCTTAACATCGGGATAACTAATCAGCTATAACATTGTCAGTACCTTTCACATGTTTGATTTTTTAAGTCACCTTCCTGCAATACTAGACTCCAATTTAACAACCTTCTATTCTTATCCTTCATTTTATTTAGAAACACCAACGGATTGTAACCCATGTAAACCACAAGTGGTCTCTGAGCAACAGAAAGGTTTTGAGGTCTCTGATCATAGGCCTCAAAATATTGTAAAGCCAGAATAAGTGCTAGCAATTCCTTTTCAACAGTTGAATAATTTTTCTGGTGTACATTAAAGTTCTTTGAGAAATAAGCTACCGGATATTCAATGTCATCCACTCCCTTCTGTAACAGTACTGCCCCAGCAGCTTCGTCACTAACACCGGTTGTTATAGAAAATGGCTTTGGAAAGTCAGGTGCTTTGAGCACAGGATGATAACACAGGATAGTTTTCAAACGTTCAAATGCCTCCTGGCGAAGGTCACTCCATGCAAACCTTTCACTCTTCCCTAGGAGCTTTGTTAGGGGGAGAGCGATGTCAGCAAAGTTCTTCCATAATTTTCTATAATACCCAACCATTCCTAAAACCCTTCTTAAATCTTTCTTGTCAGTCAGAACAGGAACTTCAGCAATAGCTTGAGCCTTGGCCGGTACAGGAGCCAGCTGGCCTTGGCCCACCACATAACCCTGATATGTAACAATAGCATGGCCAAACTCACTTATAGCGAGGTTCACAGTAAGATTGGCCTTGAAAGGTTTGGCAAACCGTTTCTCTACAGCTGCAGTATGTTCTTCCCAAGTGTCATTCCAGACCATTAAGTCATTGATATGAACCCCTGTGCTTTGTAATCCTCCAATCACAGACTTGATTATTCTTTGAAATGTTTCTAGAGCATTCTTCATCCCGAAGTGTAAAACATTGTAGTCATACAGTCTGGATGGTGTCACAAATGTTGATATCTCTTTAACCCTCTCTGTTAAAGGAACACACCAGTATCCTTTTAACAAGTCAATCTTAATAAGGTATTTAGCCTTCCCCACTCTATCAATACAGTCATCCATTCTCTTTCTTCGTTCTTTCTTGTTTCTAATTTCTTCTTCAACCATTTTACTTTCCTCAAAGTTCACTCTGTGAAGATGCCATTTCATAGGCTGGACTAAATTCATAATGATGTCATTCACTGCAGCTGTGCACCCTTTCAAAACACCAATTAGTCCTTTTATTTATTTTTTCGGCTTTGGGTCCAACTGATGGACCTTATCAGTAATATTTTTCAAAACAATGGACTTCTGACATCTTGGTGAGTCTAGATTCAGTGAGAAAACATGTTTTTCCATTCCATTATCAGATTTCACTACTCCATTTTGTACTCCAATAATTCTCACAGCTGCAATTACAGTAAACAAGTGTCTTATTTTGATTCGACCATTTTGTAAACTTTCCTTAACAAAGTCACAAAGCTTACTAAATCCCTTCCAAAGTTCTCTGAGTAGGGTCAAAGGTCCTTTTGGCCTGTAACTGAACACAGGTTCCAACAAACTACCCTTCACTGCCTTCTGAATCAAATCTCCAACAATAAATAAGAAGAAGGGAACCCCCTTGTTCCTATTTTCCTCATTTCTCACACAATGTGCTTTAATCATGGTCTTAAGAGTTGAGTTGAGCCATTCCAAGGCTCCCTTGGTCTCTGTGTGATATGTAAATGACACCATGTGTTTAGCTTCTAATTCTCTAGCTATCCCCTGGAATGTTCTCGAAGTAAAGTTATTACCCTGGTCAAATTGAATTTCTTTGGGCAGACCTACCAGTGTGCAAAACTTCCTGTATGTTGTTACCACAGTCTTGGTCTCAATGTTTTCAAAAGACTCTGCTTCAGGGGACCTAGACACAGCACACACAACTGTTAACACATACTGATAACCAGCCACAGTCTTTTGCCATGGGCCCACACAATTCACTACATCATTCCTTAAACTAGGCCAGTAAAATTCCTTCACAATCCTATTCACTGTCTCTCTCACTCCATGATGTCCACCTAAAGGCATACTGTAAGCCATGTTTGAATTTTCAGCCTTGTAACCTTTCAAAACCACCATGTGACTTGCAGGCACTGTGGCTGGTCTCCACTTCCTCATCAACACCCCATCTTTAAGGTAACATCCTACTGACTCTCTCCGAACCTCCTCTCATGTGAGAGCCATCTCCCTTAAAGCCACCATTCCAGAATCTCACTTCTGTTCCTCGATGCATTCCTTTCTCAACAAAGACAAACTTTTCTTATACACCTGACCCTTATCAGCTGTACTACCCTCTAAGTCCTGCTGAAATTTGGAAGGTAGAAAAGTCTCTGACACATCATAATAATTTAAACCTCTGGTCTTGCTATTGCAGGTCCCAGTAGCAGCTTTGCTCATCAGCTGAATTGCTGAGACACTCTTATCCTGGAGAGCTGTCAACATGCCTCCATTGTTTACCAAATTCTGCATCATCATCAGGCTGATGAGAATATGAAAGAGGCCAAACAACCTCTTTATCAACTTTCTCTGACCTTCACTACGCCTTGCTTCCATCACAGAACACTGAATAACAGTATGACCTTGCAGGTGCTCAAATGTCCAAATAAAATTCAACAAACTAGCACATCCTGTCTCAGCAGGACTTTGTCCTGCGAGCAGGATCAAAGGTCGTGCAACCAATCCAAACTTTTCCATCACTTCATCCAAAAGTCCAGGAACAGCACTTTTCCCATCACTTCCAGCAACATTGACCTCAACAGGTTCTAAAACACTGTATACTACAAATGACTGCGAATCCTCACATTCCACTGATACCAAGGTTAACCCCTTACTCCCTGAACCAAGATCATCTGACACACAAAAACTGCATTCCCTTTCAACCAAGTCAGGCACCTCAGACCTTAACTGAGCTTTAACACAAGGTTCAGAATCCTGTGAACTCACAGGTACTTCAACAACCTGAACACAGGCAATCAGGACCACTGCCTCTTCTGGGCTGTCATCACTTGTCCCAGTTTCAAATTCAAGGTCATCTCGAACCACCCAGCTATTCTCTGGCAAACTCCTTTCTGGAGTAAACTCAACCTCGTGGGTTAAAACTTCTTCGTCTGCCTTCTCAACAGACCCCTTCAGGGTAGGGGCATCCTCTGCCACAGGATATGCCCTGACCTCATCAGGAACACAACTTTTAAATTCATCACACAAAACAAGACCTTCCGAGCTGTAAAAATCATCAGGGTCCGACACTAAACCTCTTTGCTGCAACCTCTCCCTTTTAAACTGTCTCTGCCTTTCTGCCATGTGACCTTCATGTTGCCATTTCTCCCTCTCGAGCTGACTCTGTCTTTCTGCCTCTTCTCTCTGTCTTGCTGCTTCTTCTCTCTGTTTCTCTGCCTCTCTGGCTTCTCTCTTGAGCTGTTTTAATTTCAGTTCATGCTCCCTTCTTAATATTTCCAACAGAAACTGAAGCTCATCCTCAGTAGGTTCACCTTCCTCGAACAACTCTAACGCCTCCTCATCAAATGTTCCCTTATCTATATAATATTCAACTATCTTCCTTTGAATTTCTACCTTACTCATACCCTTCCTTAGCTCAATTCTCAATTGTTAGCAATGTCCCGCAACTCATACTTTTTAGCAAACTTCAAAGTCACCAGGTCTGGTGATTTCAGAAAGTCTCTGACACCCATTTCTGCTGTTTTTCCACACAACCAAATCAAAGGAATTTTTCCCCAATCAATTAAACCAGCCTCCCGACCAATTTGTTCATATCTCGGACGCAGGACCCAATTTATGTCACGTACCCCGTGACGGGGGTTAAGAAACCAGCAGAGATGGAAAACACTTTGGAGTCTTGTATTGCTATAAACTGCTGATATTTTTTAATAACTACACAATACAGTAATATAAATGTAAATAGATCAAACAGGTTAGCAATGATTATATATAAAAGTAAGTGTGGAATATATATATGTATGAAAAAACCAAGCTTTAAGTCTAGTGGTAAAAAGATACAGTCTTATGATGTTGAGTAAAGTTCAGTTCAGTTCAGTTCGTGGTATTTAGTTGAGTAGTGATGGAGGGGGGGAGGGGGGGGAGGGGGGGATATGAGTTGAGTTGAGTCTTCAGGTGAGCTAATGTCGCCGATCTTCTTGTCGTCCTCCGAAATCCTTTACAAGTCACCGACTGTGACTTTAACCAGGGGGACCGGTCTTCTGTGGTGGAGCTATCACCCAGGTGAGGGTGGACACATAGATAACTCCCCACCAGTCAACCCCTTCTTCACCGATGGAATAGCAATTTGGATCAATCTGCCTGATCGATCCTCTGAAACCCACTTTCTCTGCGGGCACGACTATGCTCATTCAGTGTCCAGATCATGTATCCTGAGGTCTGTATCATCTGACCTTCCATTTATTTCACCAGGCTGAGCATCACCTGTCATTCAAAGAGTCTGTAAAGGAGAGCACAAGCAGGCAACCTGTCCTTGGAAGTAACATCAACAACCAGCTGAAAATCATAACATCGAGTGTCCACTGCCTTCGGTCACCATAGCAACCTTCGAGCTGCTCGGTGCTGTCTCCAACTCCAAACTCAGTAAAAATCCAAATTTAACTTCCAATGTCTTGAAGTGACAGTCCACTGTTAATCTTCGTCTCTCTCTCTCTCTTTTCCAAAAGCAACATATTGGTGGTAAATACCTCCGTCTCTTTCTCCTTTCCAAACAAACCATCAATGATAAATGTCTCTTTCCAAACAGTTAATAGGGGCACTCCAGGATCCCCTCACATACTCAACAAATCCATACTCCATTGGTTGCAGGAGCATTTCAATGATGGGGCAAGTGCAGTTATCCCCTTTGGTTTAAGAGCCTGACGGTTTAGAGATAATAACTGTTCCTGAACCTGGTGGTGTGAATCCTATCCTGAGTTTCCTGGACTTTCTTCCTGATGGCAGCAGTGAGAAGGGCTCATGTCCTGTGTGGTAGGGGTCCCTGATGATGAACACTGCTTTTCTGTGACATAATTTCATGTAGATGTGCTCAATGGTTGGGAGAGCTTTGCCCATAATGGACTGGGCTGTATCCACTACTTAAAGAAAGGTGCAATAGAGCTAGTAGAATATAAAACAGGGCAGCAGGATACAATGTAACTGATGGATGAATATGAAACATAAGTATCTGTGATTTCAGCAAGTAAAGAAAATAGATCATGTTGCAATTAAGGGAACATATTTAACAGAATTTACTACAAGGCTTAAGAAAATCTGCTAAACAGAGTTCAATGGTAAAAACATAACAAAGGCAATAAACACTTCTGCTATACACATATCAATATATTCTTTTTGCATAATAATTTGTCCAAAACTGATCTGGAAAATTTACAAAGAAAAGTGAGAACTGAAATGACAAATTTTAGAGCACACTGTATACTAGAACACATAGATTAACACTACCTTGGACAGAAGGAGGAAGAGGAATAACAGACATAACACATTTCCACAATAGTGAGATGAAACTTCTGAGGATATATTTCCATCAACAAACAAAGAATTCAGCTCTCTACATGAGCATACACAATTCCGATAAGAAGAACACGTCACTATAATTAAATGAAAGCACAACCCAGAAAAATGAAGAAATTGTCACTACAGAAGAAAAATTTAACCAATTCAAGAGCATGGCCCTCCAAGGAAGATGATCTAAGCAGACTAGATGTTGACAAGGAAGTGGCTCGGAGTTGGAGACCTCTTCCCAGATACAGTGGGATTCCCTGTGTCAATACAAGACTAGGTGGTTAACACAAAATATATTGTCAAAATACATAATAAAAGACTCACAAATTCAAGATGACAAATGCAGAAAATGCCAAAAGAAACCAGAAACAATCCAACACATTACAAGATCCTGCAACAGTTTAACTCAATCTGATTACTTACAGAGTCACAGTCAAGTGGCAAAACCATTCTCCAAAACCTTGCTTTAAAATACAAACTCATGGAAGACACAATATATTACTGATTCAACTGGAACAAGCCTGATCCAGTTTTAGAGCGAGAGTCCTGCACATTATATTTTGACTGATACATTATTATAGATAGGACAATCTATAATAACCAGCCAGATATAATATTACAGGATAAACTAGCAAGAACAACTTATTTAATAGATATAGCCATTCTAAACACCGATAACACACAGAAATAAGTGAGTGAAAAACACCAGAATTCTGCTGATTTAAAAGAGGAAATTGAAAGACTATGGAACATGAACAGGGTTTACATTGTCCCAAAAGTAATATCTACAAGTAATGTCATTCCAAAGTCACTACACAATAGCATTAAGCAATTAGGCCTACACAGCAATATTTATATGTCTCCAGATAGCTACAATACTAAACACCACTATAATAGTCTGAAAGTTCCTAGTAATTGAGAAATAAGTGAGCTTGGCTATGCCCTTACCTCAGATTTTACCAGCTTCAGCTGAGAAAAAATAATAATAATAATAATATCAGGATCTGTAATTTCAATTAGAATTAATGGCTCAGAATTAATGGCCAGCAGCAAGCTTTCTGTGTTCTTTTATAAGCTAAATTTTGAGTGTGTCTCCCATAGTTGCAAGTCCTGGATTCAGATTTATTATCGCAGTAGAAATGTTTCAGAATAATTCAGCATAAGCCTAGACAGAGTGAAATGGAATTCCAGAAGTGATGTTTGATGCAGAGAAGTTAGTAAATCAAATGCCTTGTGCAAACAACAGAGGACAAACTACTCTGATGCTGTTTTGTGGACACTGACACAACTGAGATCCTCGAGAAATTTGTAGTTGTGTCCCGGAACCCAGCCATTGAACATTTTTATGTCTACAGAGCAACAGCAATAGTTTATGAGCTAATACTACTGATGTACTTAAATGTGTGTGGAAAAATGTGTTTTGTGTGTGGATTTCTAAGTATCAAATCTTGCCGCAGGCAGAGTACAGAATGTAGTAATTCAAAAGATCTGTAAATGAGTTGAAAAGCTTTAAGAAGTAAAGACAATCTACCAAGTTTAAAAATTCAGTGCAAGGGCTAATGTACTTCATATCACCATTGCTATTATCACTGAGAATATTCTGCAGCCCTTCTGCTCATAAAAATTGCAAAACATCAATGTAATAGAAATAAAAGTGTGCTTATAGAACAAACTGTTTTTTTCCGCAATAATTCTTGTCCCTGACCTGTGAAGACAGAATGATCTAGCACTGACATTACGCTAAATGATTCTTGTTGTTAGTTTTTCATTGGGTCTTAATGATGTTTTCTGCTATTTTCTGTAGCAGGCATTATGTTGCATGGTAGTCCTCATCTGAGCTGCAGTTACTGTACGTTTTGTATTTCTGGCATGCGAAAGCAATCTCTGAAATATTAAAGATATAATATTTCTGTCCCACAACACCCACAGGAGTCAGAGCAGCACAAGGCAAAGATATTATAGAAGACTCGTGAACATCAGCCTCAATTACCTCAGGGTGTGTGTAAAGGTCAATAAGCAACTAGCTGTTCATAATGGAAGAAGAATATATGAAAGGACTGGGGTTAATCAGGGAAGCTTTCAGCTGAATAAACATCAAGCTTCAGGAATACTTTAAGTCAACACACAATCCCGAGGGTATTCAGGGCAATGATACTATACAATCTCTATGTCATTTATATTTTTCTGCTGGTGCCATGTAACTATGACTTCGATGAAATTTGTGCACAGACCCAGACCAGAGTGTTCATTAAATAGTTTCATGATTGCACTTCGTTTTTGGTCCTCCTGGTATAATGCAGCATATTGGCTGAATTACAGAATCCAGGAACTGGTAACATAGATTTTAAGGGCACACATTTGAATCCCAACATGTCATCTGCAGATTTTGTATATGAAACTCCAATGTATAGGAACATAAAAGGCTATAGAGTGCTGGACTTGGCCATTTCTATCATGCATACATACAGCTTTCTCCACCGTTGAGGATATCTACAAAAGGTGATTTATCTGAAAGATGGTGTCCATCATCAGGGAACCCCCTCTGTCCAGGCCACACGCTCTTCTCGTTGCTGTCATCAGGCAAGAGCCTGCAGATCTATACTTCAAGGTTTGACAATAGCTTCTTCTCTATTGTTATCAGATTCTTGAACCAGCCTAAAAACCTTAATCATCTCAGATTATATTTCCTTCCACTTTCACTCATATCATTATATTATACTTCACTTATTGTGTTGCGTAATTTATGTATAATTTATATTAATTTACTTTCATTTAATTTATACAAAACCTAATTTTCATGGTATTTATGCCTTGAGTATATATGCTTTCAACAATAAATTTGAACTTGAAGAGAATTAAGTTATTAAACAAATATGAAATGAAAAATGTGTCATGGTAACCGTGGAATTTCTGGATTGTTGAAAATATTCAGCTCATTCATGGTTGTTTTCAGGAAGTCAAATCTGTCACACCTACTTGGCCTGACCAGCGGGTGATTCCAAATGCACCGATATGGTAGTAGTGTATATTGAGCTGTGCAGTTTATTATGTTTGCTTGCATCGGGTTGCAATACTTACCAGCAGTTAATCAGCAGAAGTGAGGATTAGAGAAGAATAAATGTGACCACACTATCATAGGGCTCAGTCTCCCTTCTATTTCATTATAACTATAGTTAATACCACGGCAATGAGGTAGAACTGACCTGAGCTGGGTACCACAGATTGTCTTGTACATTGTTTTGGGATGTGTGAGTAACCACCAATGTTTATTGTAATTAAAGTTTAGATTATTCTCATTTAATAATGCATGCATTAAGAAATGACGCAATATTTTTCCAGAATGATATCACAGAAACACACGACAAACTGACTTAAAAACTAACAAAAACCACGTAATTATAACATATAGTTACAACAGTGCAAAACAATACCGTAATTTGATAAGAACAGACCACGGCACAGTAAAAGTCTCAGAGTCTCTCGAAAGTCCCATCATCTTACGCAGACGGTGAACCTCCAACGCTGCCAGCTTGCCGATGCAGCACACTGGAAGCATCCGACCACAGTCCGACACCGAGCCTCCCCGAAGACTCCGAGCCTCCGACCAGCTCTCCGACACTAAACACCGAGCACCATCTCTGCCGACGGCTTCGACCCTAGCCCCGGCAACAGGCAATAGGCAAAGCTGAGGATTTGGGGCCTTCGTCTCTGGAGATTCTCAATCGCGCAGCGGCAGCAAAGCAGGCATTCCAGAAGTTACTCCAGGTGTTCCTCTGTGCTTCTCACGGCTGTCTCCATCAAATCCGGATTGTGCACAGCCCCTAGTTAACACATAATCGATATCATTCGGGACGGCTGCGCACACTGCGTCGCGCCGCCATCTTCTCCTCCCTGCTTTCGTGGTAAACTAAAATTGCAGAGAAGTAAAATGCCATCTGGGCAGGGATCCGAAGAAAATTTTAATTGTTGTTTGGAATTCTTTGAATAGAGTTTATTTGCAAAATGTTATTGCAGATGAGAAAAAGGGAAATATATTCATCACTATATTGGGTTTTTTTAAAAGTTTTCTTACACCAAAAATATTGCTGCATGTGTCTTGGCAAAATATATTTCACATGAAAGTCAATTCTCATTGCAGTACACTTCAGAGTTCATCATTGAATCGAGGTAAAATGGTAGTTCTTGCTGACAAAAACATTGCATTAAAACATCTAGCAAGCTCCTCTGATTTGTTGGGTTCTTAACTGAGGCCATCAGGAATAGTTTGTTCATTGTCTGTACGGATGCTCAGCATAAACTATTGCAGTCATAAGACATTTGATTTTTAAGTCAGTACGTGTCTGTGTATTGGCTTTGGACCTCACCTGTAAGTGTTCCAAAGAGACAGTAAGCCATTCTAACTTAACCTGAAGCACTTACCAAGAAAAATTACACTGCACCAGAAGGCAATGGAAGTGCCAAGACATGGATTGGGGCTCCTCCATCATAGCAGAACTCTTGGATGATTGCATCAGGTAAGCTGCTAAAAAGTATAAATAACATAGGAAAGTTCAGAACATGCTGATCTTGCAGGGGACTTAATTGACACTAAAGAGAATTCCGAACTAGAAGAAGAGTGATTTGTGTTACTAGTTGCTTTTGCAACTCAAAAGAGTAGAGACAAAATTTCTCTCTAGGAAATTCTGTGAGCATGCAGCTCGGCATTAGGACATCACTTGTCCCAAGGTACATAGACAGAGAGATGCTGTGATGTGAGAGAGCAATCACTCAGTCACCTCTTATTGTATAGAAGAAACATAATTCTTAAGACAATCAAGTTCCATTGAGGGATAGGCACATTCATAGAATCTCATTCTGCTGAAAATTGCGGACATGTGATGTTGGCATCAGAATGTATGGTGACACTTTTGGGCTGTCAATACATCCTTAGGCTATAGAGTCATAGAGTTATTATAGAGAAATACAGCACAGAAGCAGGCCCTTTAGCCCATCTAGAACATGCCTACCCCCATCGATCTGCACTGGGCCCATAGCTCTCCATATCCCTACCATCCACATACCTATCCAATCTTCTCTTAAACATTGAAATTGAGCTCACTTGCGCTGGCTGCTCATTCCACATTCTCACAACTCTTGGAGTGAAGAAGTTTCCCCTCATATTCACCTTAAACTTCTCACTGTTCACCCTTAACCCATGTGCTCTGGTTGTGGTCCCACCCAACCTCAGTGGAGAAAGTCTGCTTTCATTTACCCTGTCTATACCCCCAACACCTTTGTATACCTCTATCAATCTCCTCTCAATCTTATACATTCTAAAGTCAACAGTCCTAACCTATTCAATCTTTCATTATAACTCAGGACCTCCAGACCCAGCAACATCCTTGTAAAATTTCTCTGCACTCTCTTAACCTTATGTAATGCCCTGGTTAAGATTTCTACCTGCTATGCAGAAGGTATTTGATTTCAGCTGTTTTCTGCAAAAGCATGGTGTCCTGCTGGTAGAATGTTTTGGTTTTGGCTAGAGATAAGACGCTATATTTTTCAACTTAGGAATGTTGTGTCTTCGACTTAGGATAGTGGGATTGGGAGACAGTTCCAGAGAGAGTGGGATGGAGAGAGTTTTGTGATGGACAGTAGTCTGGTTTGGGGTCTTTTGTCAGGAGCTGCAGAGCGGGACAGAAGGGAAGGTGCCTCAGAATGCTATTGGAAAGAGAGTCCCCGTTACACAAAGTGCTTTGTACAGATTAATGGCTCCAAGGGCCAATACTCCTGAGGGAGGGCAAGTTTGTTCAAGATCGACTTTGAGGGAAGTTTGGAATGTGGCGTATTGTGTCACAATGACCATGGATCCAGCGTATAAGTAAAAGATGACTCCAGTATGAGCTCCAGTGGTTATTGAGCACATTGGACTGGCTTATCTGCAATGAGCCCTTTTATTTATTTTTTCTTTTTTTCTTTCCTATTAATTATCTGATAAAACTTGTAAATATACTTTATAATGCGGTATGCCATCTGTTATTCCTTGCTGACTGACAATTGTGTATGGGCAGCATTTACACAGCATTCACTCAAATCTGGGAGCATGACAATGTTCCTTTTTGTTTGAACCCCAGATCACACCAACCCTTGATGTATATTGCCTCTGAACAGTGGCATCCTCACTACTGCAACACGGGGCTGTTAACCGAGTTAGCTATCGAGCCAAAGTGGCATCTGAGACCAGTGAGGGGGTTACATTTATGGTGGCTTCATGTGGTGAATGCGGCTTGAATGCTATTTTAGGGTTGACCAAGCTTGGGTTTAAACTAGTGTTGGTGAAAGTGATTAAGGTACTTTATTATGGACACTGCAGGGATTAAGGTTTGGTGCGATTCAAAGAGATAATCCACAAATAATGCTTGTGTTCTGAGTGGGGTGGATATCTGAAGTCCCGATGAACTTGTTACTCAGAGTGCTGAGTTCTGTAAAAGTCTTAGGTAAGGTTACACTGATTGAATAACATTTCGACCAATCAGCCAGCAAGGGTGTTGTGTTAGTCCAGACTAGCAGTGATGTGACTGAAGTCGTACTGCCCTAAACATTAGGAGATGCTGGAGAGGTGGGGTCATAGGCAGTCCATATTTTTAGAGAAGCGGGGGAGGTAACTGAAGGCAAAGACTTTAAGGGCAAGCTGATCTTGTTTCTGCGAAGTGAGGGAAAAGAGTTGTCTGATGTGAAAGGTCTAATGGGTCCTTCAGTGGTTGATTAAATTCTGAGCAGATTTTGGCTATTACATCACTGGTTGATAAATGCTGAAGTTATTGCAGGCTGGGAATGTTCTCTGAAGTCAAGTCCACACCCAGTGGGGAAGAAGAATATGAGCCTTAGTCGGAGCAGACATCTCAGTTACTGGATATGTGGCAGTGCTCAGATAATATGAAAACAAACAGACTGTTCAAGAGTTCAACAGGTTTGGTGGTTGATATAATGATGTTCCTAAAGGCAGAAAACCCATTAGCCACATCAGCAAATTACCTGGAAGCTCTGGAAGATGCTATTGGCACTGCTGAAAGCACCGACAGTTTTAGGATGAAGTTTAGGCACACATTACAGGAGGGAGGAGAGATGATGCCTGCCTATGTTTTCAGACTGGAAAAACTGCTGCATAGTTTGTGCCACAGAGGGGGCATTCAACTGGCTGAGAGAAATTGCTTGAAGATGGTGCAGTTTGTGAAGGGTGCACTGTCACATGACATGATTGCTCTATGGATTCAAATGACCTGCAAGATGCACCCTCCTCCATATTTTTACTGAGACATTAGAGAGGAGGAAAAGAAGATTGAAAACCGGGACATTTCTAAAAGCTGAATAGTGTCTTCAGTGGTAGCCTCTGCTGCTAAAATGACCCTTAACGCCACGGAGATTGAGCTTTTGAGGAATGAGTTGGAAAACTTTCTAGCTGAGCTGATTTGATGGATGCCTGCTAATGTTTCAGCTAAACATGATGGATCCATTGGGAAACCTGACTCACCTGTATGACTTACAACACAGCGGACTGCTGCTGGAAAGGATTTCTCGACAGGAGTGTTGACCGGTATTTTCTGTTACAACTGTGAAGAAGATGGACATTTCAAGTGAGACTGTGAGGGGCAGGAAAATCTTCGAAGAGTATGTCAGCAGTTAATTAAACAAAGAAGAAAAGGGGCAAAGCTACGGAGGGGCTCAGTAAAGGAACAGGATGATGTCTCAGAGAGGATACATTCCAATCACTGTATCAAGGGAAATACTAAAGTGCAAAACACTATTCCTGCCGGTCTAGTGGGAACAAACCCTAATGAATCTGTACAATCTGAAGGTATTTCTACTAGAGTCATACTTGACACAGGTTCTTAAGTTACTTTACTCTGCAGATCATTTTACAACTGGTACTTGATGCATTTATCATTTATGCCACTCAGTGCACTTGAAATTTGGGAGCTTAGTACTGATGAGTATCCGTACATCAGTTACTTGTCATGAAACTGGAGTTTTTGGAAGCAGATAGATGTTGGAGTAACTGGGAATATTGACACCCTAGTGTTGGTCTGCCTGGATTCTTTTGAAAAGGGTGATGCTTCCATTCTTGTGGGAACAAATACTTCCAGTGTGAGAAGGCTCAAGAAAACATGCAAGGAGAGGAATGGAGAAAACTTTTTGAAAACTTTGCCCACTCACCCTGTGTTCAGAGCTACTTTTGAGAAGGCGCAAGTTCCTCTGACGCAGGTTGATGAGCAGAAACAAGAAACCTGTCATGTTACATCCTGGAGGAGTAGTTGAGTGATGGGGATCCCCAAATTTGCTAGATGCCCAATGCCTTGGCCAGCCAAGTGGATGCACCTGATGATCAGGAAGAAGAGTCACACTTACCCGCAGGAAATCTGGTGAGACCTGAACTGTAGATATCTTCAGCTGTCTACACAAATAAGATGACAGTAATTGTCAGGATGACCTCAGACATGTGATGCTGATTGCCCCTCAGTTTACTGTAATGGTAATGTCTAGTTTTCTGGGGGAACTGGAAGAGAAGCAATCTCCTGGATCAAGGAAGCTGACCTCAAACTCATTCAGTTTTGGTGACTCACCAATACACAAGGAATGAAAAAGGAGATTAACTGAGAAGATGTTGGAACGTGAAGACGTCTTTTCTACTGATGAGTAGATGTTGCTTACTCCAAGAGTACTTGCCACACTATTAAAGTAATTGAGCTTACCTCTTTTTGAGAGAGAACTTGCCTGTAGGCACCTGTTATTTTTACCTTTTATTCTGATTCTATACCTTTTATTTTTTGAGAGTACAAGCCTTGTACTCTCAAAAATTTAGTTTTTGAAGACTTCCCACTTTCCAATACACCTTTGACAGAAATCAGCCTGACCCAATCCACACTTGCCAGATCATTTCTGATACCATCAAACTTGGCACTTCTCCAGTTTAGAATCTCAACCCACGGACCAGACCTATCTTTTTGCATACTTATTTTGAAACTAATGGCATTGTGGCCATTGGATGCATAATGTTCCCCTAACTTCTGTCATCTGCCCTGTCTTATTGCCTAATAGCAGATCCGGTATCATCTGTTCTCTCGCTGGGACTTCTGTGTACTGATGAATGAAACTTTCCTGAACACACTTGACAAACTCAATCCCATCTAGTCATTTTATGGTATGGGATTCCCAGTCAATATGTGGAAAGTTAAAATCATCTATGTACTATAACAACTTTGTTTTTTGCAACAGGCTGTGATCTCTTTACAAATTTGTTCCTGTAGATCCCTAGAACTGTTGAATGGTCTGTAATATAGCCCCATTAATGTGGTCATATATTTCTTATTTCTCAGTCCCACCCATAATACCTCACTAGTCATGTTTTCTAGTCTGTCGTGATGCAGCACTGCTGTGACGTGACTAGTAATGCCATTCCTCCAGGTTGTTTTGGTTAACGTAAGTGACACATATCACTGTATGTTTCAATGTACATGCTATTTATAAATAAATCTGAATCCTGTTCTTGTCATCAACCTCCATTACTGTGGAGTTCATGTGATAATGGCCTTTGAAGTGGGAGATAGGGCTGCATTCTGTTAGCTGGCAACAAATCTATAAACTGGTAGAATAATCCACCAGACTTGTTCTGGCATTTTACAGTGTACTTCAGACCAGGAATTAGTAACTGCTGTGATCTATTTTGATGAACACATTCACATTTATGTGAAGGGAAGTTTAATCCTTTCAGTGTGTATTAAATTCAATTGTGCAATTTGTTGAGTTTGTCTGCTTTGTTTAGCCCTGATGCTGGCTTACCAACAATTCTCCAGCAAGGGAAACCAGGAGGGAAGAAAAAAAAGTGGTTGCACACAGCTGAACAGCACATAGCAGAGTCTGCCTCTCTTTTGTAGAGTCATGGAGCCGTACAGCATGGAAATAGGCCCAGTTTTCCATGCTGTCCAAAATGCGTATCCAAGCTAGTCCCAGTCACTGCCATTCAGTCCATATCCTTTTAAAGCTTCGGAAAAAGCTTTCCCAACAATGGAAAGTGGTTATTGTACCTGCAAAGTTACATTGTTTTATAGATGTATTATTAATCAGTTATTGAGGCAATGGTTGAAAGGTAAAGGCCTTTTAGCCATTCAGTTCAGTGGAAGCTTGGAAGTGAGAATAAATGCTGGCTTTGCCAATGAAGTCGGTGTCATTTGAATGAATAATTAAGACATATCATTGTAAACAATAACACACCAAACCTCTCTACGACATCGAACACTAGCCATATCTGAACAGGAGCAACAACAGTTGATACTTTCTCATTTGTTAAACAATGTATTTGCCCTGGTTGCATAGTAATTATACAATCTGTTCCATCTTTCCTGCATTGGTTCTGATAAAACAAGATTATCAGTATGATGCTGTATTGTGTGCAGTGGGCATTTTTAGTTTGGCCAGATGCACATTGTTTTGCAGAACATCAGGCCTCTGCATCTTTAACAGAAATGCGTTCTTGTCCTTCTGCTTTTCCTCTGTCACTCAGCAACAGTCTGTCAAATACTCCACTTACTGAGAAGAGGTATAAAGGAATCTGCCTTTGGCTATCGGCACTGACTCACTGCCATAAAATGAAATTGCCCCTCCAACTCAAATTATGTTCTACTTGCACTGTGCACAGTGTTTGTGCATTATCTGCAGTTTTAGCTCCTACCATCATACTACGCTCATCCTCTCATCAAAACCATATTCTTTCAAGGTTCCATTCCCCAAATGTCTGGCTCACAGATTGGAGTGAGTAACTGAGCTCCTCTTTCCCACTTGCACTGTCTTCTGATGTCCACTCATAGTAGAAGTAAGGTCCTCTGTGCCCTGCTTTTATTTTCTGATGCCTGAACTAAACTTGTATTCTGATGTATTGGGGAAACTGCAGCAACATACTGAACAAGGATGCTTAATCTCTCAGATAGAACATCATTCAAACTTTGCAGAATTAGTTGTACTGTCCTGTCCGTGGAGCTGGTGAGCCAAGTCAACCATTTATTGACCTAAAGTGTTGGGTTTCTCTTATACATGTGCTATAGAGTATGACATTACTCACTTGGACTTTGACAGTCAGGGAAGCTCACCTGTTCTATAGAGCAGCTGCCCAGCAAGAGCTCAATCATGGTGCATACAATTTTGCACTAACTAACCTTGTAATGTGGTGCTTTAAACTTGTAGCATCTCCAGCAATTAGATTGTACTCTATTGTACAGATAATAAACTACAAAAATTAGTAGTGTTACTGATAGTGACGGGAGATATCTCTGACAACAGAATGATATTGATGAGTTGGTAAGTTAGGCAGGGCAATGGGAGATGGAATTTAATCCTGAAAATTGTGAGGTGATATACCTTAGGAGGACCAATAAGTCTAGGGGGATAAGCATTCTAGTACTGTCTGTCTGGAGTTTGATTGTTGTTCTTATGATGACACGAGTTTCTTTGGTGTGCTCAGCTACCCCCTACATTCCAATGATGTCTGGGTTGGTGTATTATTTGACCACTAAATTACCCCTTGTATAGTGACTGGTGGAATTATAATGTATGTGTAGCTAATAAGTACTGAAGTGCAAGGAGATTTTGGATGTAGATGCGCAAGAATCCTTGAAGGTAGTTACGGTATGTAAAAATGCAGAAGGAATTGCTGCCTTCATTAATTAATTCATGGAATGGGAACATGACACAGATACAGTATATAAACATTAGTAAGACCATGTCTAATATACTGTGTGTCATTCTGGTTGGCACACAGCAAGAGGAATGAGACTGCATTGGAAAGAGGGCAATAGAGATTTACCAGGATGTTGCCTGGAATAGGAGTTTCAGTAATGAGAATGGTTAGGTAGTCTGGGTTTGTCCTTCTTGGATTAGAGGCCAAGTATGGACCTGGTTGAGCTATACGGAATTATAAAGAGCATAGATAGGGCAAATAAAGGTATTCCTACAACAATCAGGAAATATTCAGATAAGCAGTTGAATCTCCAATGCAAAGATGTCTTCAGGCCAAGCACTGGAAAGTGGGATTTGGTATAGAAAAGATCTTGATGGTTGCCGCAAACTTTGTTGGATTGAAGGGCCTAGCCATTACTTTATGACTTGTAGCTCTAGCGTTCTGCGCTCAATCCTGACCTCTAGCACTGTGTCTGGAGTTTACTTGTTCTTCCTGTGACTACTTAGATTTCCACAGAGTGTTCAGTTACCTCCTATATTCTAAAGATATATGGGTTGGCGGAGTATTTGACTACTAAATTTCACCCAGTATAGTGACTGATAGAATTATAATGGATGTGGAGAGAATAGTTTGCAGGGAGACAAGAGTGGCTGCAGAGGTTGGAATCTGAAAGAAGAACCAAACTGTTGGAAGAATTCAGCAGCTCAAGTTGTCACAATGGGGTGCTGAGAACAGACCCAAATGCAAGACACAGACGCTGAAGTACAAGGAACAGGACTTGACTAGAGTAGGGACGTGACAGGATTCAGTCCAGTAGCAGGGACAAGAACGCAGAATTGGGCTAGAGGAAGCAGGACCAGGACTAAAAACCATGGACTAGGAGACAAGGCTTCGACTCCGAGCCCGAGACCGGACAAGGACCCAGAACCTCGGGCTTGCCTCAGCCTCAGACCCCAGAACCAGGCAAGGACATAACATGGCTTCCAGGACAGGACGTGGCTGGGGTCTAGTGGCCTGAGCTTGGAGACAGGCTGAGGTCTTTGCTCTTCAGGTTTGAGGCTGGGGTCTTGGGTCTTGAGCTTGGCCACGGGATCCTCGGAGCTTGGCCACGGGATCCTCGGAGCTTGGCCACGGGATCCTCGGAGCTTGGCCACGGGATCCTCGGAGCTTGGCCACGGGATCCTCGAGGCTCGGGTCCTCGGAGCTTGGCCACGGGATCCTCGAGGCTCGGGTCCTCGGAGCTTGGCCACGGGATCCTCGAGGCTCGGGTCCTCGGAGCGTGGCCACGGGATCCTCGAGGCTCGGGTCCTCGGAGCTTGGCCACGGGATCCTCGAGGCTCGGGTCCTCGGAGCTTGGCCACGGGATCCTCGGGGCTTGGCCACGGGATCCTCGGGGCTTGGCCACGGGATCCTCGGGGCTTGGCCACGGGATCCTCGGGGCTTGGCCACGGGATCCTCGGGGCTTGGCCACGGGATCCTCGGGGCTCGGGTCCTCGGAGCTTGGCCACGGGATCCTCGGGGCTCGGGTCCTCGGAGCTTGGCTGCTGGCTAGGGTCTGGGATCCTGAGCTTGCAGAGGCTGATAACTCGGAGGCTGGAACTTGGAGACAGAATGGGAACTGTACATTAACATAGAGCTGGGACTTACCCTTCGAAAAGCCAGCACTCAACGTTAACATGACACCAACATGAGACAGGACAGTACATAGACATAGAGCCAGGACTTATACTAGACAAGTCAGGACTCAACCTCTTCACACCAAGGTGGGACAGGTCCACCTGTTGGGTAACAACAGAACAGCCAGACTTACCCAACAGAGGCAAAGACAAGACAAGACAAGTTCCCCCACAGGGCAACATCAAAACAGCCTGACTTACCCTACAGAGGCGAGGACAAGAAGAGACAAACAGCAAAGAATGACAGACAGTTCCATCTCTGCTCCAGGGAAGCTCAGAGTCTCAGTTCAGCCAGCAACCTCAGCTGGCTACGGAAACAGCCAGATCCCTACCTAGCTTGGAGTGATTGGCAGCCACTCAGCTGGCCCAGGAAACAGCCAAATCCATACCACAAGCTCCAACTACCAACAGCAAGGCTCCATGAAGCAATGGTACTCCAATACAGCCAAAAGATGGCAAGTGGCCACACTCACCTTCCACCAGCAGGTTGCTCCCAGGTGATCTTGACAAGACAAACCAGCAACCCACACTGACCCCCAAGGCTACTTAAATTCCAAGCCCAAAGATGGGAATCAGGTGCCAATGATTAACTCAACCAAATGAGGGACAGCTGGAAGACCCGGAGTCCTGAGTCCACAGACCGGACCGTGAACCGGAATGCGGACTTCACAGACCGGACCATGACAAAAGCGGCATCTGTGGAGCAAAAGGATAACAGACATTTCAGTGGAGAGCCTGTATCAGGACTGAGAGCGCAGGGGGGAGATAGCCAGTAATAAGAGGTTAGAGAGACGGGGGGAGATAGCCAGTAAAAAGAGGTTAGAGGGACGGGTGAGACAGAGATTAGCATGTGATAGGTGGAACCAGGTGAGAACCAAAGATGATCGGCATGTGGGGGAGGAGAGAGCTTGAGTGGGGAGATGATGGTTGGTGGTAATAGGTAGAGACAGAAAAGGGAAGAGAAGGGACAGATGGTGTCTGGTGTGGGCAGGGGAGGGGGGAATGGAAGGAGAGAGAGAGGCTAGAAGGTAATGTGGAAACAAAAGCTACAGATGTGGAATCTAGCAAGAAGGGTGATAAGTAATTTAAAGGGAAGTTTAATGTGAGAGTGTAAAAATGTAACAATACGGATACACCATCTATAATATACACAGTCCAATATCCCCTGCCTTAAAGGACCTGCCAAGAAACTTGCTATCCCAGAGATCTTAGAGCAACCAATATCTCTGAGTGTCTCTGAAGAGGTGGTTGAGTTAACAATGAACATCATTACATTGTGCAGGAGTTGCCTTGGGGGTATGAAACTGCAAAAAAGGGAAAATATTGTTGCTTGCCTTGATCCTGGTAATAGTCATAGTCATAGTCGTAGTCATACTTTTTTGATCCCGGGGGAAATCGGTTTTCGTTACAGTTGCACCATAAATAATAAGTAGTAATAAAACCATAAATAGTTAAATAGTAATATGTAAATTATGCCATTAATTGACATCTGGAACTTCCACCTGTGAAGCGTGTAAAAACGCTCTTTAACACTCTTTAACATTAAACATGCAATTCCTTGCCAATGGTGTGCATGCTCATCACATAGCAACAGTACTCATTTATGAAACAATAGAATTATTATAGCTAACCTTGCATTGGCCACTGGGATCAAAGGTAAAGCCCATCTATATTAAAGAAATGTTTATTTCAATCTTAATTACTAATTTGTAGTATTTAATGATTTAAAAACTTGAAAAAGGGATATTCTCGCATAATAAGTCTAAAGCAGGAAAAACATACGACACTCATTCACAAAAAAAAAATCTTTTGAGCATCCGCTTGTCACAACCAGAGGTCGTTTTAAAAAAAAAGAAAAGTTTTTTTCATTTAGTGTGTGGATTGTTTTTTAACGGTGTAACTTACTGGGTATCTAATGTTCCTTGGATCGCTTACTTTTATGTCTAATTGTTTGTCCGTGTATTAGCTCTGGGTTTTCGCTTTGTGTTGCAGGTGTCTCATCTGGTATCATGTGGATTGTTAAGCTCTCTTTGTATTTATCATTTTTATTCAGTTTGGGGTAATTGAATTGCACGGGACTTGCAATGTCTTACACTGCTTCATCTGGACACCAGGGCTTTCTGATTGGTCCTGATTTCCTACATGTTCCAGGACATGCTTAGGGGGCTTGCCAACCCTTCTTTGCTTAGTTGTCTGGTAAAACTCTGACTGAGTTCTCCTGTGTATCATGAGTGATTTCAGTTCTTCAAGTCTCTGTATAATTTCCTTGATTTCCTGTTAGTTTTGTTGGTTAATTTCTGTATTAAATCTTTCATTTTGTTTGAATCGTCAAAGTCACTGTGATTACTGCACTTGAGCTCACCACTGACCCTGACACTTCTAGGGCCATAATTTCTTACAAGCACTTTGTAGCTAGTGATCTCACTAGAAAGGTTCCAAACTCGTATAAAAATGATTTCACTGAAATCCTGAATTTGCCAGAAAGTTGAACTCATTGGGAGAAACTTTAAAACTATTAATCAAGAACAAAGACCACAGTGTATTCAAACCTGAAACTCAAAACTGAAATGCTGCTAACACTCAGAAGCATCTAAAAAAAGGTAATGTTTCAGTTTAGTGACCTTTTATCAGAGCAATATTGATACAAATTCAATACTGAAAACCCTGCTTTCAAAATCCATTGTATTTTGCTTTGGATCTATGGATCCCATGTATGGCACATGTATTTAATTATTTAAAGATACAGAGCCAACAGACCATTCTGGTCAACCGATCTGCACCACCCAGCAACTCACCTATTTAATTGTAGCCTAATCACAGTGCCATATTAACCTACTAATCAGTACATCTTAGGGCACCTGGAGGAAACCCACACACTCATGGGAAGGATGTACAGACACCTTCCAGGCGGCGTTGGTATTGAACTCTAAAATTTGATGGCCCAAGTTGTTATATCGTCGCGCTAACCACTACACTTCTGTGGTACCCACCATACATGTTACAGTTTTAATTATTTTGTAGAATATAAACCAATAAAAGTTGTAAGTTTATCACTAAACCACTGATGTCACCCAGAGCCTTAGCCTGAAGCAGAAGAGATGATCTTGGAAGGCAGATTACAACAGATAAAATTAAATATTGTGAGGTAGTCAGAGAAATACTCTTCAAATTCAAATTAAATTGGATTGGAGCATACCATAAAACTCTAGGAAATCTCAATTTTATTTTTACGATAATGACACATAATGTTTTATATTTAGTGTCAACCTGCCTTACAGCTTCATTTATAACTAGGAAATATTAAAGCTATCAGATTGATGTAGCTGCAGAACACCATCTAGCACTGGATTGCTTGTTTGTTCAATTCTACTTTTAGAGCCAAAGACACACAATTGGAAAAAAAAAAGTCAGATTGGTTATATTAATGAAGGGCATCAAAAATGTTTTTAAAGGTAAAACGGTTTTAAAGTATACAGCAGAAAATATTAACCCATAAACTGTTAAGTAAGGTGCTTAAATTCATTGATTTTTTTCTGCACACTTCTGTTTTGATTAAAGTGAGAGTGAGATTAAAGGAAGTGATGGATACTAGCTGGGTAAACAGAGGGAATCACAAGGTGCCCAGCTCTTTGGAAGAGGCAGGGTCTCCTTATGTGGACAGGTGAGGTAGTTACTGATTACCATTTCATCAGAATGTTTCTAGTGACCTCATACCTGATAGAAATGAAGATGAAATTTAATGGAATAGGAAGTTTGTTGTTTACAGATTGCAGAAGGCTTGGTCTGACAGCTTTTACAATGTCCTTGTAATGATGGTACAGAATATTCACTTGTGGTAGCTCATTCACCTACTGGCTATATGCCCAATTAGTGCGCCTCCTCTCTCTCTCACACACTGCATTAAAGCTGAGCTCACCAGCGCACATAAGCCAGGCAAAATTGCCTTTCCAAGAAGAGGATTAATGTCCAAAAACAAAATAATTGTTGATATTGGGAATCTGAGATAAAACAGAAAATATTGTAAATACTCTGTAAGTTAGGCAACATTCAGTTCTGTATCAGCTCTCCATTCTTCTCGCACTCTGACTTTGGCCTCTAGGAAAGTCCAAAGTGAGATTGAAGCTATCTATAACTTGTCATACTTGGGACATTTTCAGACTTAGCACTGAGCTCAGCATTTCAGGATAGTCAGATAATTCCCTTTGTACTCCAGTATTCACAGACTTCTCTCCACCTTTTTTCCAGTACTTCACAGATTTGTTGCACTTGTCTATTTACTCCTCCTGCAGGACTCATCCCGTTATTCACTTGCATCCTTCCCCCACCCTCTCTCACTCAGTATGACTGCTTTTCTCTCACATCATTTCTCCGCCCTCCATCTTATCATAGTTCTTCCCTTTTACTATTGCCTCTTTCCTTTTTTTTCTCTACAAATTCTTTCAGCTCTAATGAAGGGCAGGTCCTACTGACCTCATGTCGTTTTGTTGTTCCTGATATCACCCAGCTCTCACTGATGCAGCTCTTCCATGATGTTCATGGTAGTGGAGGCAACTTTCCACTGATCAGTGTCACTTAGAAACAGCTGATGCTTGAAGTAAAATAATAAGTTAATTTGAATCATTCAACTTAGGAAAAAGTTTATGTAATATTAATTAAGTGTATAAAAGTCAGCTTTGTTTATGCTTTTCATGCAGGTACATAAAATTCCCTTCAAAGATATGGGGCTATGATAGATATGCTTCAACATGGCCGACAAGAAGTAGAGGGGCCAGGTGTGAAGTGCATATAATCCCTCAGTTCAGTACCTTACAGAGTGTGCTGACTGTTACAAGAGGTCTGATTTGCTTCATCTGATCTCCAGCATATTCCATACTTTGTTGTAATACACAGATGCAAATGTAACATGCTGACATGCACCCATCAGCATGAATTCACCAGCTTACTTTGTGTCTTTCTCAATAGATGCAGTTTGACCTATTGAATATTTTCAGCATTTAATTTTTATATTTATTTTGCATAGCTGTATGGTTACTATGAATATTGAACATGATATCAATAATATTATTTTTGGAATTGCACTTCCTCATTTCAAGTGTTCAACATGTCCAGACTATAAACCAATATCCTGTACACTTTTTCAAATTGATGTCAGTAATACATTTGGCAGTTTTGTGAAGATTTATTTCCAGTGTCATGGCCAATATTTACCCCTCACTTCAGTATTATGCAAGCAGATTATGTGGTCACTATCCCATTCATTCTTTTGGGAACAGGCAGAGGGCAAGTTGGTTGCAGCTTCTTCTGAAACTACTGTGTACATAATAAGGAACTTCAGTTCCCAATAGGCAATGTGGCTGATTCACTCAGAAACAAAAACCACAAGGGTGAGCTCATCCCAAGGGCCTGGGATGGAGCAATAGCCATTGCTGCAAATCTGTACATAAAATAGTTCTAGCATTTTTACCTCACTGTTTGTCTTTACAAAGAACAAACATAACATAGTGTCAGAAGTCGGCGTGAGGTCTAAACATGGACAGTAAATGATTACCATGAGCGACTGAAGAAAGAGACACAAGCCGGAGAGTGAAGGAGCGAAGCAGGCCGGCAAGGCAATAGAGCACCCTGTGTCCTGAAGTACGCTGGATTAAACAGGAAATCCAGATGGGAGCCAGCCGAAAATTTTCTATCATGGATAAGGTAAGTCCTCTCGTACCTTTGCAATTTACTCACAATCTAACAGATAACTGGAAACACTTCAAAGAGCCATTCAATATATATATACAGTGACTAGCGGAGTGGGAGGGGCAGATAAAAAATTGGAAGTATCTATCTTTTTGCATGCAATTGCCAGACATGCTTTGACATCTATAAGATGAGACAGCCTATACATTGGATACTCTGATGACAAAATATGAAGAATGTTATGTCCCGAGTAAAAATGTTACTTTTGAGAGTTCAGTTGTTTTTCTGTGACCAGAAACAAAGTGTTACCTTTGACCAATACTTAACTGAGCTTCTCACGCTGAGTAAATCCTGTGAGTTTGGATATTTAAGAGAGTCCCTAGTCAGAGGAAAATAGTTCGTGGAATCCCAGATAAACAGCTCAGAGAAAGCTTGCTCCGTGAAAAGGATTTGACACCAGAAAAGACTGTGAACATGTGTACGGTAGTGGAGACCACATGAGTACAAGTCAAGGAACTGCACAGAGCAGAAAAAACAATGCATGCTGTGAAAACAGAGGGACAAAGCACAGGGCAATTCCTAAAGCATCAGCTAAACAAAAGGAAGGCTCAAACAGCAAATAGAGCAAATGTGGGGGTAGGCACACCCCAAAGGCGTGTCTGGCTTATGAAAATTCCTGCAATAACTGTGGGGAAAAAGGATCATATGGCAAAATGCTGCAAAGCTGAGGCTACCATGAGAAAGATGCACATGACCTAACAGAGAGTTTGATCAAGGTTGTGAAGGGTCTCATGAAGAAAGTGCAATATGGGCGAGAGGATTTCCATAAAAGTCTGATGATTTACAGAAGCGTGCCACTGCAGAACGGCCTTTCACCAGCCCAGATGCTGATAGGTCAATACATACACATTAATTTTTCAGTGCATGAAAACTTGTTGACACCTAAGGAGCACACAAGGTCAATCTGGCTAAAGTAAAAGGGAAAGAGAAACAGTATCGTGACTAGACTGTGAAAAGTCCATCAGTCCTGAAACTTGGAGATCATTTCCAAATCCAAGATCACGATTCTGGCACATGGTCCATGTAAGGATATGTGCAAGAGGAAGTTGCTCCACATTCCTTCCAGATCCAGACAGATTCTAATTCTATTTATAACTAGAGTGCCTAAGACTTTTCCACAGTATTGTAGTAATTTTATGTATTGCACTGTACTGCCGGTACAAATAAATCACATTTCATGAAATACTGTATGTGAGTTATGATAAACTTGATTCTGATATGGGTCTCTATTGTGGATTGAGAGTAGGGAGGAGAATCAAGTTTGGGAAAAGGGGAAGGGAGAGGGGAAGAAGTGGGAAGCACTAGAGAGACTTTTTGTAATGATCAGTAAACCAATAGTTTGGAATCAAATGACTTTGCCTGGTGTCTTAGGGCTGGATGTATCTACATCTGCGCCATCGCCCACCCCAGCACACATTCTCTGCCACCTGTCCTGCAGCCCTCCCAGTGCTCCACCCTCACCATTCTCAACATCCTTTGGTCCTGCCTGATTTACATCCTCACTCTCCATGTTGACAAATACAGTACTGTGCAAAAGTCTTGGGTACCCTAGCTACATATATGTGCGAAAGACTTTTGCACAGTGTTTTATGGAGTTTGCACATTCTTCCTGTGACAGCATTAATTTCCTCTGAGTGTTCTGATTTCCACTCACAGCCCAAAGATGACTGGGTTGGTTGATTAACTGGCCACTTAAAACTGACCTGAATATGTAGGTAATTAGTAAAGTCTTGAGGGAGCTGATGAGAATGTCGGGGGAGTAAGGGAAGAGAAAGGGAACCTTACAGAGGTGAATAAAATCATGAGGGACACAGATAAAATATTGTTCTTGGGGAAAGGGAATCAGAAACTAGTGGTTCAAGGTGAGGGGCAAAAAATTGTTCATCCCAGTTTGGCAAAAGAATAAATCAAGGAAGGTAGTGCATCCGTGGCTGACAAGAGAAATTAGGGATAGTATCAATTCCAAAGAAGAAGCATACAAATTAGCCAGAAAAAGTGGCTCACCTGAGGACTGGGAGAAATTCAGAGTTCAGCAGAGGAGGACAAAGGGCTTAATTAGGAAGGGGAAAAAAGATTATGAGAGAAAACTGGCAGGGAACATAAAAACTGACTGTAAAAGCTTTTATAGATATGTAAAAAGGAAAAGACTGGTAAAGACAAATGTAGGTCCCCTACAGACAGAAACAGGTGAATTGATTATGGGGAGCAAGGACATGCAGACCAACTGAATAATTACTTTGGTTCTGCCTTCACTAAGGAGGACATAAATAATCTTCCAGAAATAGTAGGGGACAGAGGGTCCAGTGAGATGCAGGAACTGAGCGAAATACATGTTAGTAGGGAAGTGGTGTTAGGTAAATTGAAGGGATTAAAGGCAGATAAATCCCCAAGGCCAGATGGTCTGCATCCCAGAGTGCTTAAGGAAGTAGCCCAAGAAATAGTGGATGCATTAGTGATAATTTTTCAAAACTCGTTAGATTCTGGACTAGTTCCTGAGGATTGGAGGGTTGCTAATGTAACCCCACTTTTTAAAAAAGGAGGGAGAGAGAAACCGGGGAATTATAGGCCGGTTAGCCTAACGTCGGTGGTGGGGAAACTGCTGGAGTCAGTTATCAAAGATGTGATAACAGCACATTTGGAAAGCGATGAAATCATCGGACAAAGTCAGCATGGATTTGTGAAAGGAAAATCATGTCTGACGAATCTCATAGAATTTTTTGAGGATGTAACTAGTAGAGTGGATAGGGGAGAACCAGTGGATGTGGTATATTTGGATTTTCAAAAGGCTTTTGACAAGGTCCCACACAGGAGATTAGTGTGCAAACTTAAAGCACACGGTATTGGGGGTAAGGTATTGGTGTGGATAGAGAATTGGTTAGCAGACAGGAAGCAAAGAGTGGGAATAAACAGGACCTTTTCAGAATGGCAGGCAGTGACTAGTGGGGTACCGCAAGGCTCAGTGCTGGGACCCCAGTTGTTTACAATATATATTAATGACTTGGATGAGGGAATTAAATGCAGCATCTCCAAGTTTGCGGATGACACGAAGCTGGGCGGCAGTGTTAGCTGTGAGGAGGATGCTAAGAGGATGCAGGGTGACTTGGATAGGTTGGGTGAGTGGGCAAATTCATGGCAGATGCAATTTAATGTGGATAAATGTGAAGTTATCTACCTTGGTGGCAAAAATAGGAAAACAGATTATTATCTGAATGGTGGCCGATTAGGAAAAGGGGAGGTGCAACGAGACCTGGGTGTCATTATACACCAGTCATTGAAAGTGGGCATGCAGGTACAGCAGGCGGTGAAAAAGGCGAATGGTATGCTGGCATTTATTGCAAGAGGATTCGAGTACAGGAGCAGGGAGGTACTACTGCAGTTGTACAAGGCCTTGGTGAGACCACACCTGGAGTATTGTGTGCAGTTTTGGTCCCCTAATCTGAGGAAAGACATCCTTGCCATAGAGGGAGTACAAAGAAGGTTCACCAGATTGATTCCTGGGATGGCAGGACTTTCATATGAAGAAAGACTGGATGAACTAGGCTTGTACTCGTTGGAATTTAGAAGATTGAGGGGGGATCTGATTGAAATGTATAAAATCCTAAAGGGATTGGACAGGCTAGATGCAGGAAGATTGTTCCCGATGTTGGGGAAGTCCAGAACGAGGGGTCACAGTTTGAGGATAAGGGGGAAGCCTTTTAGGACTGAGATTAGGAAAAACTTCTTCACACAGAGAGTGGTGAATCTGTGGAATTCTCTGCCACAGGAAACAGTTGAGGCCAGTTCATTGGCTATATTTAAGAGGGAGTTAGATATGGCCCTTGTGGCTACGGGGATCAGGGGGTATGGAGGGAAGGCTGGTACAGGGTTCTGAGTTGGATGATCAGCCATGATCATAATAAATGGCGGTGCAGGCTCGAAGGGCCGAATGGCCTACTCCTGCACCTATTTTCTATGTTTCTATGTTTCTATGTAACCGAGGGGCAATTTCTTCATGCAGAGGGTGGTGCAAGTTGCCAGAGGAAGTGTTTGAGGCATGTACTATAATAACATTTAAAAAACACTTGGACGGGTACCAGGAAGGGTTTAGAGGGAAAAGGGTTATGAGGAAGAAGGCTGGGAACTGGGGTTGAGGAGGGGAAAAGAAAGGATCAGCCATGATTGAATGGCAGAGCAGACTCGGTGGCCTAATTCTGCTCCCATGTCTTATGGTCTTATGGAAATGGGCCAAATGTGGGTAAATGGCTTAGCTTACAGGGAGACCTTGAATGGCACGCATGAGTTATGCTGATGGGCCTCTTTCTATGCTGGATTAGTCTCTGATTTTATGACTAATAAAAATGGGATTTACTGTATATAGGATTGTTATAAAGGAGTGGACCAAAGGCCTTTTCCTGTCCTGTATTTCTCTATGGCATTTTGACTCAAAGGTGTCTGTTCTCAAATCTATCCATCAGTTACATTCCTCCACCTATTTCTATGCAACCTATTCACTCTCACATACCCATCAGTTCCACTCTGATTCTCTTACTACACTCCTCCATGAGAATAATCCATAGCAGCCAATTAACCGACCTACCATCGTGATTCTGAATTGAAACTAAAACCCAGGGAAAACCCCACTTGTTCAAAGGAAGAACATCCACACAGACTACACTAGAGGTTCAGAGCCAAAGTAAATTTATTCTGAGAATAAAATACCATATACTATCTTGAGATTCATTTTCTTATACCCTTCTTGTTTTTTTTCACTGTTTTTAATGGAGGTCGGGATTGAGGACGTGATTTTAAGTTTAACTCTGTTTGGTTTCAAGTTAGCCCATTGCTTTGCGTTGCTTTTCGTTAGTTGCACGGTGGGTCTTTTTTGGGGTTTTTTTTTTCTTTTTCTCTATTGATATATATATAAAATTAGTATACTGTTATGTTACCTTGGTATATTATGTTTAAATTACATTGTTTGTAGTTTTTTTTGTATTAATATATTCTGTAATTTTATTATATTTTAACAATGTATTAGTGTCTATATGGCTTACCTTTTTGTATACTTACTTAATAAAAAGATTTAAAAAGAAAGAAAGAGATTCATTTTCTTGCAGGCATTTACAGAAAAATAAAGGAATAAAACACAGTTTATGAAACACTATACTTAAACATAGACCGACAAACAAGAAAATGTGCCATAGAAGATAAATTTTGCAAATAAAATATTAATAATACAAATAAGTAATACCAAGAACATAAGTATTGAGTCTTTGAAGTGAGTCTCTAGGTTGTGGAATCAGTTCAGAGTTGAAGTGGGTACGGTTGTCCACATTGGTTCAGGAGCCTGATGGTTGAAGGGTAATAACTTCCCGAATCTGGTGGTGTGGTACCTAAGGCTCCCATACCTTCTTTCCAGTTGCAGCAGTGAAAAAAAAAGAACATGGCCTGTATGGTGGGTGTCCTTGATCACTGATGATGCTTTCACGTGGCAGTGCTCCATGTAAATGTCTTCACTGAGGTGGGGATTTACCTGTGATGGACTGGGCTGTATTCACCACTTTCTGTAGCATTTCCGTTCCTGGGCATTTGTGTTTCCGTGTCAGGCCATGAAGCAACCAGTTAGGATACTCTCTACTGTGCAGCCACAGAAATTTTTCCAAATTTTCATTTGCTATGCCCTATCTACACAAACTTCTAAGAAAGTAGAAGTGTTATTGTGCCTTCTTTCAGGACAGGTATTCTGCTGTAACACCAAGGAATTTAAATTTACTGACCATCCAATTCCCTAATGAGGATTGGCTCATGGACATCTGGCTTCTTCCTCCTGTAATTGATAATCAGCTCATTGGTTTTGCTGACTTTAAATGAGACATTTTTGTTGTGGCACCATTCAGCCAGATTTTCGATCTCCCTCTTATATGCTGATTCGTTACCACTTTTGATTCGGCCAACAACGGTGGTGTTGTCAGCAAACTTAAATACAGCATTCGAGCTGTGCTTAGCCACACAGTCGTAAGTACAAAGTGAGTAGAGCAGGGGGCTAAGCGCACAGGCTTGTGGTGCACCTGTGCTGATGGTGAGTATGAAATCAGGATTGCTGGACGAGTGAAAGCAGCACTGACTGCAGCTCTGAGACGGCATTCAAGAAGCAGACAATTGTTTGCCTCACACACAAAATGCTGGAGGCTGTGATCCGTCGACCCAAAATGTCGACTATACTCTTTTCCATAGCTGCTAAGTTCTTCCAGCATTTAGTGTGTTGCTTGGATTTCCAGCATCTGCAGATTTTCTCTTGTTTGCAATTGTTTGTAAGGCGATTTGAAATGACCTGAGACCATGAAAAGACTCTACAGTTGCAAGGCTTTCTCGTCATGTCCACTCTCTATACACCAGAGTTAACATCATCACAATTTCTCAGCTGTTATTACAATTTTCCAGATTTTCCATTGAGGAAAATTATGGCAAACATTCAGTTTTTTCTTTACTTTGGTGTGATAAATCACGGTTTTCTTTTCAAATCACATGTGTTAATTTATTTTGATTCTCGCCTTTGCATTTCTAATATCCACTGTCATTGTCTGAACCTCACTTTGAGTATTCTGCTTTAGAATGATAAGGTTCTTGTGAATTCTTTAACATCGTTCAAACAAAAACATGTTTGGCTTATTTGTCATAAATGCTTCATGTCAGATTTACAGTTTTATCAACAATCGTGGGAGGTAAAATACATTAACCAGCTTTGTAGTATCGGGGTATGTAACAGTCATTTACAGTTTGATATTCGTTGACATGCTTAATCTGAATGCAAAAGAAGGGTTTAGAAAATAAAGCAAACAGTAAATGCTGAACCATAGCACTGCTTTGATTGTAAAATCCTGAGCTGGATTGCTATTTCAGTCTTCAGGTAACAACAAATAAATAAATCTACTTACAAGTAAATCCGATAAAAATGCCCTAACATCAAGAAATATTCACATTTTCCCATGTTCCCATTTGTTTATTACTCAGAAGACATTAGTCATACATTTTCTGTGTAATAAGGGAGCAGATTTTCTTAGTTATCAATACACACAAGTTTTTCAGAAGTCTTTTTGAACAGCAGAATTTTTAGAAGAATATTACTTTTCAAAATTTACTTCAACAATGCTGCAGCAAGTGTGTGCTGTGATTTATAACAGCATACAAGTTCAGGTTCATGTTCAAGTTTATTGTCATCTGGCTATACATACATAGGACCAAACTAAACAACATTCCACTGGACCACAATGCATCCACACAGCACACAAATCAAAATATTATACTATGAATAGATGAATAAAATATAATTTTAAAATAAAATCAAATGCATGTAGTAAAGTTCAGCTGAAGTAAATAATAAACAGTAAACAGTACAGTAAGTAGCTCACTGTCCTAGTGATGAGATCTTGGTGGTGTCAGGGTATTCATTAGTCTCAGAGCCTGGCAGTCCTAGTCCTGATGCTTCTGTACATCCTTCCTGATGGCAGTGGGTCAAAGAGATTGTGGGTTGGGTGGTAGGGATTCTCAACAATGCTTTGGGTCCTTCGTCTGCAACACTCCTGATAAATGTCATAAATAGAGAGGAGGGATACCCTGATGATCCCCTCAGCGATCTTCTGTAGGGTCCTGCGAAGTGATGCCTTGTAGCTTCTGTACCATACAATGATGCAACCAGACAGGACACCCTTGATGGTACTCCTGTTGAAAGTTGTTAGAATGAGAGTGGATGCTGCTGAGCCTTCTTGACGAGTGAGGAGTTGTTGTGGGTCCAGGTTAGATTTCCATTAGGTGCACACAAAGGAACTTTGTGCTTTTCACTCTTTCCACAGCAGAGCCATTGATGTGCAATGAAGAGTGGTCAAGCAGTGCCTTCCTGAAGTCCACAATCATCTCTTTTGTCTTGTTCACAATGAGACTCAGGTTATTGTTCTCATACTATGTGACAAGCCTCCCTACCTCTTTTCTGTTGGCAGACTCATCATTATTGCTGATGAGGCCAACCGCTGTAGTATCATCAGCGAACTTAATGATGTGGTTTGAGCTAAATTTGGCACTGCAGTCGTGAGTCAACAACGGATTGAGCACACAACCCTGGGTGGAGCCAGTGCTCTGCGTGATAGAGCTTGAGATGTTGTTGCCAACTCAGACTGACTGGGATTTTTCCATCATGAAGTCCAAGATCCAGTTACTGGGAGGGGTGTCGAGTCCCAACGATGACAGTTTACCCACTTGGCTCTGAGAGATGATCATGTTAAACACCATCCTGGCATCGTACAATGCATCGTTTGGTAGGTGGGACAGAACAGAATAGAGAACCGAGGCTGTGGTGTTATTAGTAGACCAGTTTGAGTGGTAGCTGAACTGGAAGATGGGATTTAAACGATCCATTACCAGCCACTCAAAGCACTTCATGTTTGTTGAAGTTAGTGCCACTGGGTGGTAATCACTTAGGCCAATTACCGTGGATCTCTTGGCCTCCAAAATGATGTGGCTACATTGAAGCTTGCAGGAACAGTGAACTGTTTCAGAGAGATATTAAAGTTGTCCAGGAAGACCTCTGATAGTTGGGCTTGCACAGTCCTTCAGTGCTTGACCAGGCAGGTTGTCCGGTCCTTCAGCTTTGTGTGGGTCCTCCTTACCTTGGCTGCAGCTTGGCAGACTACCTGTTCCTTAGGAAGAGAAGTGGCTCTCCTCGATGTCACATCATTCAATTGGTCAAATTGTATATAGAAAGCATTCAGCTCATCAGGAAGGGAGGTGTTGCTGTTGTTGATCCGCAGAGTAGACTTGTAATTGGTTATAGTTTGTGTACCTTGCCACATGTGCCATATGTCACAAAAGTGTCTGTTGATTTTTTGTGTATGCTCATGCTTCGCCTTCCTGATGGCACATGAGAGCGCAGCCCTTGCTGATATTAAAGTTGTCCTGTCCACCAACCTGAAGGCCCTGCCCTGATCCTGAAGCAGCCATAATTTCTGGTTTGCTCTGAACAGTGTAATGTTTAATCATGGTAATGTCTTCATTGCATTTTCCCATGTATCCAGTCACCGATCCCTCATATTCGTTAATGTTGATGTGGTGAACGTACGTAGCCATGTCTCTGAATAGCTCCAGTCCATGCTTCTTAAGCTTGGGTATCTTGCGACGTCTCAGTGAGAGACAAGATACAAATGCACTGCAAAATTGGTGGGGGGAGGTAGGAAGTATTTCTGAAAGTTTACACTTTCCTTGGGGATAGCTGCAAGGCAGCAGAGGTTTGAGATCAGAGTTGTCCTTCTCCTACATGAACTGCCAACCCATCTGCGCAAAGCGGCGCATATTAAGGCACCAGTAACCAGCCTTTGCCACTTCCCCAGTCAACAGAAACAGTTCCATTGGGCTTAGTAACCAACCCACACATGAAGGCCAGGAGCTGGACTTGATGGTCAGAGGCTATTTGAGACACACGCTATTGGAAGCATTCGATAGGTACTAGGGGACTACTCCCACTCCCACCCCAGCTTTAACAACCTTAAGGAGTAAATTGTACATGTTTGAAGTTAGGCACTGCAGAGAGTTTGAGGCTTGGGGCTGATTAGCTGAGAGCACATTGAATGGAATGGTAGGCTTGAAAGGGCGAAGTGGGCTATCGCTGTTTATATTTTCTTGTGTTTTTGTGTTCTTACAGCTTTCAAATGTACAGATACACAACCATTGTCTGTGGTGTATTAAGCTCATTTTGCCTTGGTTGAATCCCAAGGCCTCTAATGTTGTACAGTTTCCTGCTCATTCTGAATGCAGTAGTGAGCTTCTTAGTAAATTGAAATATTCCAGGGAAGAAGGTTGTCAAGAATATTGGTGCCACTGCAGACCATTGTTTGACTCTAGACTCATTGGAAATGGAGATATGTGTTATACTCCCCACTTCAAAATGGCAGCTTGCATTTTCATAATGGTTTCAAGCTCTCCAAATCAGATAGATATTCTATGATATAGCGAACAGGAACTTCTGAATGTCAATATCAAGTGTATTAAGAGTATTAAGAGCAATCAGCTCACTCTCACAGAACACATACCAACAGAGATCACCATAACACTGGGGCAAGCCCGGACACCATCCCCATAGGGAGATGCTGCAGACAGTGCAACAAGAGGAACAGAAACATGGTAAGTGAGGCGGGATCGGCGCTAGGCTAAAAGCTTCACCTTTCAAGCTCCCGCTTCCTTGCAAGCACCTGATGAATGGCTAATAAAATGGATAAAATCAGACTTGGACTTAGCACACAAAGGAATTTACTTGACTGCTGCGTAACGATCTTAATTGAAAGCTGGCTGGACCATAAAGTAGCCAATGCAGTGATTAAGCTAGCAGAACATACAGCCTATTGAGCCGATAGACTGCAGGATTATGGTAAGAAATTAAGTGATGGCTTATGCATTCACGTTAACAATGCCTGGTGCACGAACTCTGTTATCATTGATCATCACCGTTGTCCCAGCATGGAATCTCTCATGCTAGAGTGCAGGCCTTTTCATCTGCCGAGAGAATTCACAGTTGTATACATCACAGTGGTCTACATTCCACCACAAGTCACAGGAAGATCGGGCGAGAAAACACAGAACGTAAAAAACTATAAGACTGAAAAGAAGAGTCTATAGTCCTGAGCAATGCTCTCTGGGTGCAGTGGCAGCCTCGCCCCTCTCCGGTACAGAGCAACTGGAACTTTCGATCAAGATGGCATCTGGTACAATGCACCTTGGGTCGACATCTTCTGGGTAGATCATGAAAACATCTATTTTACTTCTTTTATATATTTTACATTTGTTTCTCATCTCGAATGGGATTCTGGAACTGCTGGAGCCTGTGTTTTGCTGTTTGGAGATCGTTTGGGTGCATCAGTGCTCTGCGCCCTCCGAGAGGATTCCAGGAGACAGAGAGAGTGTGCGCGAACCTTGTGGTGAGAAGGCTGCAGTACGGCGCTAATCCGTTGTTGGCCCCGTTTCACCGATTAAAGCAACAAGGGAAATTGAAGCATTGAAGTGAGTGCAGAGGGTGAGCAACGGCTGCTTGTCTCTTGATCAGTTGCTCTGTGCTGGAGAGGGCAGAGCCTGCTAGTGTGCCCAGGGAGTGTTGCCCAGGATTATAGACTCTTTTTTTCAGTCTTATAGTTTTTATATTCTGTGTTTTCTCACCCGATCTTCTTGTTTTTTTTTGTGCAGGGAGGGGGATTTTGGAGGGCCTGTTCCATTTTGTTTGTTTCTTTGTCTGGGAGGAGGGATTTAGGGGGTCAATGTGCATGTTCCATTGTACCCGGTTTTGTGCAGGAGGAGTGATTGGGGGCTGATGTGCCTGCTCTGTTTTTGTTTTTTTTTGTGCAGGGAGGGGGGATTTGGGGATCGATGATCGTGCTGCTTTTCTTTTATTTCTTGGTTTCATGGCTATCCAGAGAATTGAAGAATTTCAGAGTTGTATATTTTGATAATCAATGAATCTTTGAACCTTTAAGACAACACTAAGATAGCATTAGCACAACTGCATGATGTTAACAATAAGCAACTGTCTGTCCACCCTGACAGTGCCTTCATTGTAGCCAGTGATTTCAATCGAACCAGCCTTAAGACAGTGTTACCTAATTTTGCCAGAATGTGAAATGCCCCACAAAGGGCGACAATACACTGAATTTAGACCAGGCTTACACCAATATTACGAGCACATACAGAGCTCATCTATACCCTCATCGGGGACTGTCCAGCCACCTGTCTTTATTTCCAATTCCAGTCTACAGACTAGTGATAAGGAAGACAAAACCTATTACCAAGTCAGAGACAGTATGGCCTGAGGGAGCTGTCTCACAGCTTCAGAACTGCTTTGAGTTCACAGACTGGAACCTGTTTGCATGCTAAGCAAAGCACGATTTGGGAACATACCACTATGGTCATGAACTATATCAAACACTATGTAGACAACGTCAGCAGCAATAAAAACATCCGTGTATTCCCGAATCAGAAGCCATGGATAAACAACAGAGTCCAGAACATGCTTAGGGCTGCTAATGCTGCTTACAAATCAAGTGAAACTGCAGGATACAGCAAAACCAATTCAAACCTTAAAAAAGGCATTAAAGCTGCTAAATACAGATATTCACAACAGATAGACACACTTCAAGAATGCCGCCAACCCCCAACACGTGTGGGGAGGCATCAGGTCCATCACTGACTATAAAGGAAAGATCTCCTGCCCTGCAGACAGCTATGTCACACTTGCTGAGGAGATAAACAACTTCTTAAGGGACAACAACAAGCCAGTGGTGAAGGCCTTGACACCTGAGGACACAGCACTGACACAGGGCCCACATGAAGTGAGACGTACTCTCTGCAGTATCAACATACACAGAGCAACTGGACCAGATAGCCTACACAGGCGGATTCTTAGGGACTGACCAGTAGAGTTTTTTTGTTGAAATCTCAAACTTCTCTCTGCCCCTTGCTATGGTCCCTGCATGCTTCAAAACATCAACCATCATATCGATCTCAAAGCAGGCAGTGGTAACATGCCTCAACGACTACTGACCAGTTGCACTCACACCCCCCCCCCAGCAGACAAGTGCCTGGAGAGAATGCTGATGTCCCACATTAAGAACGTTATCCTTGCTACTCTGGACTAACACCAAACAGATCAACCAAGGTCGACATCTCCATCACTCTCTACATTGTATTAGAACTCCTGGAGCATAAGGAGGCCTACACTAGAATGCTTTTATCAACTACATTTCTGCCTTTAACATCATATTCCCCAACAAGTTGGTCATTAAACGACACAATCTGGGATTGAATCCATCAATTTGCAACTGGATTCTGGACTTTGTTACCAATCTCCTAATTAAGCTTGCTGACAAAAGTACATTGATTGGCCTTATTTCAAATAATAATGAGGCAGTCTACAGAGAAGAAGTCATCACCCTGACACAGCGGTGTCAAGAAAACAACCTCTTCCTCAATGTCGCAAAAACAAAGGAGTTGGTTGTGGACTACAGGAAGAATGGAGACAGGCTAACCCCTATTAACATCAGTGGATCTGGGGTTGAGAGGGTGAACAGCTTTAAGTTCCTCAGCATACACATCACTGAGGATCTCACATGGTCTGTACATACTGGCTGTGTGGTGAAACGGCACAACAGCGCCTCCTTCACCTCATATAGTTGAAGAAATTTGGCATGAGTCCCCAGATCTTAAGAACTTTTTACAGGGGCACAATTGAGAGCATCCTGACTTGCTGCATCATTGTCTGTATGGGAACTGTACTTCCCTCAATCACAGGACTCTGCAGAGAGTGGTGCAGATAGCCCAGTGCATCTGTAGAAGTGAACTTCCCACTATTCAGGACATTTACAAAGGTGCATAAAAAGGGCCTGAAGGATCACTGGGTACCCGAGTCACCCCAACCACAAACTGTTGCAGCTGCTACCATTTGGGAAACAGTATCGCAGCATAAAAGCCGGGACCATCAGTCTCCGGGACAGCTTCTTCCACCAGGCCATCAGGCTGATTAATTCAAGCTGAATCAATTGAATTTCTGTGCTATATTGACTGCCCTGTTGTACATACTATTTATTACAAATTACTATAAATTGCTGTTTGCACATTCAGACGGAGATGTAATGTAAAGAACTTTGCTCCTCATGTATATGAAGGATGTAAGAAATAAAGTCAATTCAAATCAATTCAATTGCACCAAGTCAGTCAGACTAGACAATAAACACGTCAACCGCCCTGACTCTGAACACCAGTGCACCACAGGGATGTGTACTGAATCCACTCCTTTACCCTCTTTTCACGCATGTCTGCACCCCTGCCGATGCCTCCATCATCAAACTCGTAGATGACACAACAATGACTGGATTTATTACAACTAACAACAGAATGGGATGCTAAGGGGAGCTGTAGAAACTGTCTAAATGGTGCAATAACCATAACCTTGCACTCAACTTCAAATGGAGCATAGAAATGATGATTTATTTCAGGAAATCAAGAAGGTATGAATAAGCTTCACTACTGATAAAGGGAGAAGCAGTGGAAAGTGTCTCCAGCTTTAAATTCATGGGAGTGAACATCACTGAGGAGCTGCCTTGGACTACCAACACCTCCTTGATAGTAGGGAAGGCTCAACAGGACCTATACTATCTTAAGAGTGTAAAGAGAACGAATTTGCTCCACAAGCTGCTGGTAAACCTTTATCCATGTGTAATTGAGAGCATACTGACCTACTGCATGACAGTATGGTACACTAGCTGCAACAGATCAACCAAAATACACTTCAAAAAGTGATCAGGACTGCACAGAACATCACTGGGACACAACTACTAGATACAGAAGCCATCTACAACTAATGATGTCTACAGCAGGATCAGAAAATTGTGATGGCCTCATCCCACCCCAGTAATTACCTGTTCAATTTCCTACCATCCAGCAGGAGATATAGTAACTCTCTTCATGGACATCCCTACTGAAAAACAGCATTTTCCCCAGGGCTGTTGTGAAACTGAACAATGCCCCATTTTAGAGTTGTTTGTTTTTAATTCAGTTGTAACTTAGATGTCACTCTCAAAAACTCAGACGTTATTTTAAATTTAGTCATCGTGTTTTTAGTAATTGTATTGCCAGTATGCTGTTTTGCACTGAATGGACGAGCACTGCAATCTCATTGTCGTCTGCAGTGGCAATAACTACAAATCCATTGGTGAGCGTTATGCCCTGAATGTTGTCATGGAGCAAACTAAGATTAGTGAGGAAATTTCTGAGAATGGTCACATTATTAGGATGCTGTGACTGCTGACGCAACTTGAGGCTTACCGCATGTAATAGGAATGTCCGAGAAACCTAATTAATTGCACCTGTGCATATACGTACTTGTGCATATGCAGTGGACTTGACTTTGACTTTGAAGACATAACTACAGACAGGACACAAACAGTTTTGTGGGCTGTAATACATATAGAAGAGAGAGAGGATTGAGAGGCAACCATGCTGATGAGAAGCAATGGCATTAGCAAGATACCAGGCTCACAGAACCCACTTGGAATAAATGAAGGCAAACGTCACACTGTTCAGGATGTACGTGGGTGCTTCAAAAAGCAGAATAGGAGTGGGGGAAGCCTTAAATTGCAATTATCTGAAGTGACTGGAAAACAATGATTCATGATACTGAAAAATTTGAAGCTCCACACAACCACCAACTCAACTGCAAAGAGAGAGATAATGAAATGGAGAAGCTTAACCAGTAAACTCAATATTTACCTAATAATCTAGATGCATAACAAAGGAGGAGGCATTGCTAAACTGACTAACTAAAATAAGCTGAAACAGACTGAAGAAATAAATGTTGGAGAAAATATAGGGAGTTGGTTTCAGCTGATGATTTACAGAAATATATGTTACATAAATCAGGAACAGACTGGGAAAAAAAACAATTATGAGCCAATAAGAATGAAAGTGAGAGATGAACTCCGGAAGAATATGACAAGGAGGCAGAACTATTTAAGGAGAGGTTGAGAGAGTACAGAATTTATATTTCATTTAGAAACAAGAAAAACTACCTCCAATATTAAACAATGGACAAATAAAATTAAAGATCAAAATTCATCTAAAATTCTGAAGAACACGATGGAAACATTCACCAGATGAATTTAGAACAGAGTGTAAAAAAACAGTTGAGAGAAAAATGAAATATATAGCAATTTCAAGTATTCTTTTGACATAGGAATTATGAAAATTAGGTTACCAGGGGATGAGTGTGATAAACATAGAGGAATGCTTATTAAATAGATATATTTTATAAATAATTTTATTCATTTATTTCTGACCTGTTAAAAGATGGCCGCCGAATTGGAACCATGTAAAGAGATTGAACTGAGCCTTGAATGAATGTTAAGATGGTTTATGCCTATAATTGAGTGCTGAAACTGGACAACTTCCAACTCTGTTGAATGCAGCTGCCTACAGTGTTGGATGGCAGCTTTGGGTGCCATGGTAGCATAGTAGTTAATACTACACTATTATAGCTCAAGGTGACAGAGTTTGAAGTTCAATTCCAACACTGTCTGTAAGGAGTTTGTATATTCTCCCAGTGACCTCATGGATTTACTCTGGGTGCTCCGGGTTCCTCCAACTGTTCAAAGACATACTGGTCAGTAGGATAATTGGTCTGTGATTAGGTTAGGGTTAAATATAGGTAGGTTGCTTGGTGGTGTGACCTATTGGGCCAGCTGGGTCTGCTTCATAATGCATCACTAAAATAAGTAAATAAGAAAAAAATATATACAAGGCTCCATTTGCCTGAAATCTAGTAGCAGGCATCTGATGTGAGGACTGAGCAGATGGGAATTCCATGCATCTATACTGCCTTGTTAGCTTCAGATGAGGACCACAACTGATGCTTTCATGGCAGGCCTGACATAGATATGTACTGAGATGCTGATCATGTTGTCAGACCTGCCAGTTAATTGCAGAACATGTCTGGAGCAAATAGGAGTTTATCTCCGTGCTCATGCAGAAGTTGTGTGGAGCCAGAGTACTATGACCAGAAGACTCCTCCTTCACTGTGCGCAATTGTTAGTAAAGCTACCTCAACTGTTCTATCAAACAATGCAAAATGGTGCTGGTAACAGGTGTTTTGGAGGCATAAGCATCTTTCAATCTCTATCTTGATTCACCTTTTTGCACCTGGTTTTCTGCTTTCTGCCACACTGGAGCATCTTGAAGCTCTTCATGAACAGAAATATTCACCTAGGGTTTGATGACCTTTGTGTGTAGGCTCTCCTGCCATTGGATTACATGAAGTCTTTATGCCTATACCATATAAAATATATTTAAGACAAAGTTGGGTAGATTTTTGCATAGTAGGGGAATTAAGGGTTATGGGGAAAAGGCAGGTGGGTGGAAATGAGTCCATGGCCAGATCAGCCATGATCTTATTGAATGGCGGAGCAAGCTCGACGAGCCAGATGGCCTCCTATTTCTTATGTTCTTATGTATCGTAGCTACAATGTTGTTCTTGTGACTTTTGTGTCTGCAAACCAAGGGTAAGAAATTAATTACTTTATCCCAATTATTTTCTCCCCTTACAATTATTGTTGCGACTGCTTCAGTAAAAGTGACTCCTCTGAGAGGTGAGAAATATGAGTAAGTTTGTATGCTGTGAAGAACTATCTACATTGTTACTCCTTCAGATGCCCCCCTGATGTGCGTGTGCATGTGGGAGTGTGTGCGAGGCACAGGGAGTCTGAGAAAAATAGTGTAGAGATTATGAATGGAAAATGATTGGATATGTAGGAGACATGACACTGCACAGATCAGATCCTGTGGCTGTCAGCTTCTACTAATGAGTCCGTTTCAGCTGTTCTCTGTTGAGAACTTTGAAATGATCATTTGGTGCAATGGGTTAAAATGAAATTCAGTTGGAATTTCTCATTGCCAAAAGAGTAGACTTCATTTGCTTGAACTGACAGCTCCTCATTATATTTCCTGCCAACTGAATGCCAATCTGTTACTTCAGCTGCTGTGGTATAATGAGGACTGACCACAACTGATTCTGAGCAGCCATCCAAAGGACACATGAATATTGACCAAAATGCATAACCCACAGAGTGGAGCAGATCTGAGGAAAGTGGATGTCGTGTCTGGATCTCAACTGTTTCAGTTAAGTGCCGCTCATGAGTTTGCAGGAGGCAGTTTATGTATGGAACAGGTAATCTGTCAGTAATGGGTTATATTCAGTACAGCAAGAACTAGACTGAAGATGTAATGGGATTTCCAATGTATGTTAGTTTGCATCTCAGAGCCACAGAGTCATTCAACACAGAAACAGGTGTTTTGGGCCAACTTTAGCTATTCTCATTTGCTCACATTTGCCCCATATCTGTTAAATCCCTCTTATCTATGTACCTAACCAAATGTCTTTTAAATGTTGCTATTCTACGGGCTACAACCACTTCCTCTGGTAGCTCATTCTGTACACTTACTCTGTTTGAAGAAGCCACCTTTCAGGTCCCTTTTGAATCTTGCATCTCTCACTTTAAATCAATGTCCTCTAGTTTATAGTTATACTTCCCCAGGAAGTGAACTGAGCGCATTCACCCTGTTTGTGCTTCTCACGATTTTATTCACTCCTATGAGGTCAAATACATCACCTATAGAGAGGAATAAACAGTGGACGTTTCAGGCCGAGATACTTTATCAGGAGGCCAGACAGCATCTATAGGAAGAGGTACAGTCGACATTTCAGGCCGAGACCCTTTGTCAGGACTAACTGAAAGAAGAGATAGTAAGAGATTTGAAAGTGGGAGGGGGAGGGGAGATCTGAAATGATAGGAGAAGACAGGAGGGAGAGGGATGGAGCTAAGAGCTGGAAAGTTGATTGGCAAAAGGGATACGAGGCTGGAGAAGGGAAAGGATCATGGGACAGGAGGTCTAGGGAGGAGAAAGTGGGGAGGGGAGCCCAGAGGATGGAGAGCAGGCAAGGAGTTATAGTGAGAGAGACAAAGGGAGGAAAAAGAGAGAGAGAAAAAAAAGAGATGGGAGGTCTAGGGAGAAAGAAAGGGGGAGAGAAGCAGAGGGAGAAAAGAGAGAGAGAAGGAAAAAAAGTAATAATAAATAAATAAATAAGGGATGGGGTACGGAGGGGAGGTGGGGCATTAACGGACGTTAGAGAAGTCAATATTCATGTCATCAGGTTGGAGGCTACCCAGACGGAATATAAGGTGTTGTTTCTCCAATCTGAGTGTAGTTTCATCTTGACAGTAGAGGAGGCCGTGGATAGTCATATCAGAATGGGAATGGGACATGGAATTAAAATGTGTGGCCACTGGGAGATCCTGCTTACTCTGGCCGATTCATCCATTCGTCCCCCCTATCCCTTCCCACCGATCTCCCTCCCGGCATTTATTCTTATAAGCAGAACAAGTGCTACACATGCCCTTACACTTCCTTCCTCACCACCATTCAGTGCCCCAGACAGTCCTTCCAGGTGAGGCAACACTTCACCTGTGAGTCGGCTGGGGTGATATACTGTGTCCGGTGCTCCCAATGTGGCCTTCTATATATTGGCGAGACCCGACGCAGACTGGGAGACTGTTTCGCTGAACACCTACGCTCTGTCCACCAGAGAAAGCAGGATCTTTCAGTGGCCACACATTTTAATTCCATGTCCCATTCCCATTCTGATATGTCTATCCACGGCCTCCTCTACTGTAAAGATGAAGCCACACTCAGGTTGGAGGAACAACAGCTTATATTCCGTCTGGGTAGCCTCCAACCTGATGGCACGAACATTGACTTCTCTAACTTCTGCTAATGCCCCACCTGCTGTCCGTACCCCATCCCTTATTTATTTATTTATCTATCTGTCTATCTACCTACCTATCTATCTATCTATCTATCTATCTATCTATCTATCTATCTATCTATTTATCTATCTATTTATTTATTTATTTATTACCTTTTTTTCTCTCTCTCTCTTTTTCCTCCCTTTGTCTCTCTCACTATAACTCCTTGCCTGCTCTCCATCCTCTGGGCTCCCCTCCCCACTTTCTCCTCCCTAGGCCTCCTGTCCCATGATCCTCTCCCTTCTCCAGCCTCGTATCCCTTTTGCCAATCAACTTTCCAGCTCTTAGGTCCATCCCTCCCCCTCCTGTCTTCTCCTATCATTTCGGATCTCCCCCTCTCCCTCCCACTTTCAAATCTCTTACTATCTCTCCTTTCAGTTAGTCCTGACGAAGGGTCTCGGCCTGAAACGTCGACTGTACCTCTTCCTATAGATGCTGCCTGGCCTGCTGCGTTCACCAGCATTTATTATGTGTGTTGCTTGAATTTCCAGCTACTGTAGTCTTCCTCGTGTTTGTACTTTATCAGGACATGTGCCTATTCCTACCTTGTCACTTTGCCTGAGAAATGAAACTGTGGATGTTGAGTAAGAAAATTCCCCCGGAGGCACCTCCGTCTCCTGCTTCTCTTACTCTGCTGCTCTCCAGGTTTTGTATCGTGGTCTTAGGTCTTTTTGTTCTCTGCCATTTCCAGCTGCTGAAGCCTTCATATCAGTATTTGATGAAGAAATTAGTGGATTTGTGGCCAAGCTTGCAGACAATATGGAGGTAGGTGGAGGGGCAGGTAGTGTTGAGGAAGCAGTGAATCTGCAGAAAGACTTAGACATATTAGAAGAATGGGCAAAGAAGTGGTAAGTGGAAAATAGTGTTGGGAAGTGTATGGTAATGCACTTTGATAGAAGAAATAAAGGCATAGACCATTTTTTACATAGGGAGAAAATTCAGAAATCAGAGGTGCAAAGGGACTTTGGAAACCTTGTGCAGGATTCCCTAAAGGTTAACTTGCAGGTTCAGTTGGTGTTAAGGAAGGCAAATGCAAAGTTAACATTCATTTCGAGAGGACAAAAATATAAAAGCAAGAATGTAATGTTGAGGCTTTATAAGACATTGGCCAGACTGTACTCAGAGTATTCTGAGCAGTTTTGGGCTTCTTATCTAAGAAAATATGCCCTAGCGTTGGAGAGGATCCAGTGAAGGTTCACGGGAATGATTCTGGGAATGAATGGATTAACGTTTAATGGCTTTGTATTCAAATGGATTAACGTTTAATGGAGCATTTAATGGCTTTGGGTCTGTATTCACTGGAGTTTAGAAGCTCTCATTCAAACTTATCAAATATTGAAAGAGCTATATAGAGTGGATGTGAAGCAGATGTTTCCTGTAGTAAGGGATTCTAGGACCAGAGGGCACAGCTTCAGAATAGAAGAGAATGAGGAATTTCTTTAGCCAGAGGGTGGTGCATCTGTAGAATTTATTGCCACAGATGTCTATGGTTAAAATAGAAGTTGGTAGTTTCTTGATTAGTGTGGGTGTCAAAGGTTATGAGGAGAAAGCAGGAGAATGGGTTTGAGAGGAATAATAAATCAGCCACAATGGAATGCTGGAGCAGACTCAATGGGCTGAATTGCCCATTCTGCTCATATAGCTTATGGTCTTATGCTCTGGGTCCAATCGAAGGTACAAATGCTTGTCCTTTAGGTCTTTTTCACAATTGCAAGACATTGCTGGATGCTAAGAACATCAAGCACTGAAAGTCTACCACATCAGGGAGTTGCTCGATAGAGGTGGCGCTGGACTGATTGCATCCTGTGTTATCACCTGAACTTGTTACGTACCGTTGTTGTGTGGAGGCAGCACAAGAAAGAGTGCAAAAGATTGTCTTGGAATGTGCACAATTATGCTCACAAGACCGTACTGGACATGGGCAATGTAGAATACTGCAAGTCCGATTCACTGTTTTATTAGTGAGACTGATGGTGGGGGAGTGCCATTGCCTTGGTTGTTGTGTGGACCAGGCCCTCATGCTGCAACTTTGCCTGTTGCAGGTGACCAGGAGAGGAGATACTGAGATGGAGTGAGAGAGAGCAGAGGACTCTGTGGGCAGTCTGGAATCTGTACTGAGTTCGGGGTGGCCCCCTCCTGCTGGTGGTGCCCTTCAGTGTCCGCATGGTTCTGCTGTCCAATGTTCGCCTGATTGAAGACAAGCTGGACCAGGACAACATCCCATGCTCCATCAATCTATAGGCCACGTCACTCAGGGACTTGGGCTATATTTTTTGTGACTGTATGTTTTTCTGCTGTTGTAACCACAGTGTATGTGCTGTATGCACTGTGTGCTGTGTGCCTTTGGTATTGTGTTTTGCACCTTGGCCCTTAAAGAACTCTGTTTCGTATTCATGTATGGCTGAATGACAATTAAACTTGAACTTGAATTTGAACCTGAACGGAAAACTTTATCTCCTGTATCCATCTGTCTGAACAGCACTGGTGACTAAAAAAATTGAAACATTGTGGAGTCTTAAGGGATGCATAGGTCACATATGATGTCTGAACACGAGGTGTTCACCTTGCTGAAGTTCTTCTCATGATCCATGATCACCAATACATTGTAAACTCTCCCCTGTGAAGAAAAGATTTGGCCCAAAGTCACGACTGGTAGGGACTTGTTGAGCACCTTTGATCAGTCCTCTATAAAAGTTAGGATTTCCCAGTGGCCATCCATTTTAATCCTGCTTCCCATTCCCATTTTGACGTGACTGTCTATGGTCTTCTCCACTGTCATGACGAGGTCACATTCAGTTGGAGGACCAACAGCTCATGTTCTATCTGGATAGCCCAATACTTCTGGGGCGCCTAGGCATGATTTGAGTAGCAGCAGTACTCTCAATGGATATGATTAAATACTCCCATTTCAGCCCGATACAACTAAAAAGCACAACTGTTTCCAAGGTCAGTACAGTCAACAAAGATGTCTTAATGCATTTAAACGAACTATTGCTGCTTAAAGCTGACAGAAACAACACCAATTGTGGTCAGAAGCGCCCACGTAGGACACCACAGAAAGCGTGGCTGTAGAGCGGGGTTATAAGTGCGTTTGAGGAAACGGGGTTTTAAACTATCTATACCGATTATCTTACTGACAAACGTACAGTCTCTGGTGGATAAAATCGATGATCTCAGAGCTAGGCTACTGAATCAGAGGGACATGAGGACCATATGTGTCCTTTGTTTCACAGAATCCTGATTAACCCCTTCCATACCGGATGCAGCGAATCAGATCGATGGGTTTACTATACACCATCAGGATAGACCTATAGAGTCTCTAAAAAACAGAGGTGGAGGTGTATGCCTCATGATCAACTCTTCTTGGTGCACGAATATATCAGTGCTATCCTAATTCTGCTCATCAGATCCAAAATATCTAGCAGTTAAGCGCCATCCTTTTTACTTACCAAGGGAGTTCTCTGGGGTTATTTTAGTAGCGATTTTCATTCCACCTCAGGCCAATATCAAGCAGGCTTTAGATGATCTGGGCAATGGGATCAACATGCATGAAACACCGCATCCTAATACCTCCACCATTGTTTTGGGAGATTTTAACCAGGCCGGTCTGAAAAATCACTAAGCAATTACCATCAACAGATCACGCAATACTAGAGGAAATGACACACTGGACCATTGCTACACCACCATCAAGAATGCCTACTATGCTATTCCACACCCTCACTTCAGGAAGTTTGATTACCTGGCTGGACTTCTAATTCCTGAGTATAGGCAGAGACTGAAGACTGCAGCACCAGTAGTGAGGACCAAGAAGGTTTGGACAAGGGAAGCACATGAATGCCTACAGGACTGCTTTGAATTGGTGGACTGGATTGTATTCAGGGATTCATCTTTGAACATGGATGAGTATGCTACAGTTGTTACTCACTTCATTAAATCCTGTGTGGATGAGTGTGTGCCTACGAAGACTTACTGTACATTCCCAAACCAAAAGCTGTGGATGAAGCAGGAGGCATATTGACTGCTGAAAGCTAGATCTGTGGCATTCAAGTCCGGCCTGTACCAGAAAGCCAGGTATGAGTTGCGGAGGGCTATTTCAAGGGCGAAGAGACAATTTTGATTGAGGTTGGAGGCGACATCGATGCATGGCAATTCTGGCGGGGTTTGCAACACATTACTTCCTACAAAGCAAAACCCATTAGTACGAATGGCAGCAATGCTTCACTACCAGATGGACTCAATGCATTCTATGCCCGCTTTGAAAGGGAGAACAACTACAGCTGTGAAGATCCCTGCTGCACCTGATGACGCTGTGATCTCTGTCTCAGAGGCCGATGTTAGGCTGTCTTTAAAGAGAGTGAACCCTCGCAAGGTGGAAGGTCCAGATGGAGTACCTGGTAAGGTTCTGAAAACTTGTGCCAACCAACGAGTGGGAGCATTTAAGGACATTTTCAACCTCTCACTGCTATGGGCAGAGATTCCCACTTGCTTCAAAAAGGCAACAATTATACCAGTACCTAAGTAGAATAACGTGAGCTGCCTTAAAGAATATCACCCGGTTTCACTCAAATCTACAGTGATGAAATGCTTTGAGAGGCTGGTCATGACTAGACTGAACTCCTGCCTCAGCAAGGACCTGGACACATTGCAATTTGCCTATTGCCACAATAGGGCAATGGCAGACGCAATCTCAATGGCTCTCCACACAGCTTTAGACCACCTGGACAACAGGATGCTGTTCATTGACTATAGCTCAGCATTTAATACCATCATTCCCACAATCCTGATTGAGAAGTTGCAGAACCTGGGCCTCTGTACCTCCCTCTGCAATTGGATCCTCGACTTCCTAACCGGTAGACCACAATCTGTGCGGATTGGAGATAATACCTCCTCCTCGCTGACGATCAGCAATCGTGCACCTCAGGGGTATGTGATTAGCTCACTGCTCTACTCTCTCTATACCCATGACTGTATGGCTAGGCATAGTTCAAATACCATCTATAAATTTGCTGACGATACAACCATTGTTGGTAGAATCTCAGGTGGTGACGAGAGGGCGTACAGGAGTGAGATATGCCAACTAGTGGAATGGTACCGCAGCAACAACCTGGCACTCAATGTCAGTAAGACGAAAGAGCTGATTGTGGAAGTCAGGAAGGGTAAGCGAAGGAACACATACCAATCCTCATAGAGGGATCAGAAGCGGAAAGACAGAGCAGCTTCAGGTTTCTGGATGTCAGGATCCCTGAGGATCCAACCTGGTCCCAATATATTGATGCAGTTGTAAAGAAGGCAAGACAGCAGCTATACTTCATTAGGAGTTTGAAGAGATTTGGCATGTCAACAAATACACTCAAAAACTTCCATAGATGTACCGTGGAGAGCACTCCGACAGGCTGCATCACTGTCTGGTATGGCGGGGGGGTGGGGGTGCTACTGTACAGGACTGAAAGAAGCTGCAGAGGGTTGTAAATTTAGTCAGCTCCATCTTGAGTACTAGCCTACAAAGTACCCAGGACATCTTCAGGGAGTGGTGCCTCAGAAATGCAGCATCCATTATTAAGGACCTCTAGCTCCCAGGGTATCCCTTTTCTCACTGTTAGCATCATATAGGAGGTACAGAAACCTGAAGGCACACACTCAGTGATTCAGGAACAGCTTCTTCCCCTCTGCCATCTGATTCCTAAATGGACATTGAATCCTTGGATACTACCTCACTTTTTAAAAATATACAGTATTTCTGTTTTATTGCACATTTTAAAATCTATTCAATATGCATTTACAGTTATTTATTTATTTTTTTATTATTTATTATTTCTCTTCTATATAATGTATTGCATTGAACTGCTGCTGCCAAGTTAGCAAATTTCACATCACATGCTGGTGATAATAAACTTGATTCTGATTCTGAAACTGATGGCATAAACATCAGTTTCTCTAACTTCTGATAATTTCTTCCCCCCCCCCCCACCACTCCTTTTGTCTTTCTGCATTCCTCTCTGATCCCTTTTCTTCTCACCTGCCCATCTCCTTCCTTGCTGATTAGAGTGAACTAACTGGGCAGAAGGACTTGTTTCCATGTTGTATAACTTGATTTTAAATGGGATCCTTTAAGGCCACATAAATAGTAGTAATACCTGAGTGCACTTCAGGAAAACCAATAAAGCTGGCAAATCCTTGTGGCTGATATGCTACATGGTTCTCACTGAAATAAGCAAAGATAACATCATATCTTCATGAATGTGATGTCTGAGTGACCTCCTTGATGCAACTAATTGGAAAGATCCTGGGGGATCAGGCAGTCACTCAATATGACCTTAACTTCCATGAAGAGAGCAGTCCAGGAATGAGAAGTTGGGTGAAGGATTTCTTGCTAGATGTCCTGTACCTCCTGATGCCAGAAAACCTGAGTAGGTGACTAACTTACTCATGAGAAAGGTCTAGTTAGGATTTGGTGTGCCTGTAGACTGTCTGGTGCCAGGCACTTCTAGATGGACCTGATCATTGCTGTGGCCCTGATCCACCTGTAGCACGACTTCCTCAGTAGTTAAATATCAGTAGGGAAAAAGCAGTCCTTGTCAATTGTAGCTTAGAAAAATGTTTGAACAGCCCACAGCCAGATCTGATGGTGCTAGAGAGGCCTCCCGATATGACAAAGTTTAAAATAGTGAGAAAAGCAACAGGTTCACACTACGTTCTCCTATTTCAGCTCTATTGACTTGGAGAGTTTCCTGACAGTGGCAGTGTGGAGCATGGAATTCTAACTTATACCTTAATAGATGAAACGGGATGCTACCTGTCTGGTGTGCACTTGTCCTCAGGAAAGGTCATTTACATTGCAGCTGGAAGAGTTCAGTCCAGCTTTTGCAAGTAGAGTGATTTCACTCAGAAATAAAGTGCAGCATGATCTATTTCAAGTAAAATCAAAATTGAATCATGTAGCAACTAAAAAGCAGGTGCTACATAACCCACTTCAAGGCTTTTCTCTCAGTCCTTACAGGGAAGCATATTATGTACATTATTTTGATACATATAAAATGCAAGACATACTACAAATGTCATAGAGCATCATACGATACATAAACAGGCCTTCTCACTTTGTTCTCATGGGCCAACAAGTATCTATCTAGACCAAAATATTTTCTAACACTCAATCCATGGCTTTCTATGCCAAAGCATTTCAATATGAGACCTTGTTCCCAAAAAGAAGCAAAACATCTTGCCATTTTTTCCTTAGGAAGAAGAGAACTGTTACAGTGAGCATCATATAATGTGCTCTAACATCGTGCCTGTCAAGGTAAGTTTATGTGGAATTTCAGAAGTTTCTGCGTGGAGGTTGGTGACCAGTGGTGTGCCTCAGGGATCCGTTCTGGAACCCCTACTCTTCATTATTTTTATAAATGACCTGGATGAGGAAGTGGAGGGATGGTTTAGTAAGTTTGCTGAAGGCACTAATGTTGGGGGTGTTGTGGATAGTGTGGAGGGCTGTCAGAGGTTACAGCGGGACATTGATAGGATGCAAAACTGGGCTGAGATGTGGCAGATGGAGTTTAACCCAGATAAGTGTGAAGTGGTTCATTTGGGTAGGTCAAATATGATGGCAGAATATAGTATTAATGGTAAGACTCTTGGCACTGTGGAGGATCAGAGGGATCTTGGGGTCCAAGTCCATAGGACGCTCAAAGCAACTGCTCAGCTTGACTCTGTGGTTAAGAAGGCGTACGGTGTATTGGCCTTCATCAAGTGTGGTAATGAATTTAGGAGCCGAGAGGTAATGCTGCAGCTATATAGGACCCTGGTCAGACCCCACTTGGAGTACCGTGCTCAGTTCTGGTCGCCTCACTACAGGAAGGATGTGGAAGCCATAGAAATGGTGCAGAGGAGATTTACAAGGATGTTGCCTGGGTTGGGGAACATGCCTTATGAAAATAGGTTGAGTGAACTCGGCCTTTTCTCCTCGGAGCGACGAAGGATGAGAGGTGACCTGATAGAGGTGTATGAGATGATGAGTGGCATTGATCGTATGTATAGTCAGAGGCTTTCTCCCAGGGCTGAAATGGCTGCCACAAGAGGGCACAGGTTTAAGGTGCTTGGGAGTAGGTACAGAGGAGATATCAGGGGTAAGCTTTTTTTACACAGAGTGTGGTGAGTGCGTGGAATGGGCTGCCAGCAACGGTGGTGGAGGCAGATACAATAGGGTCTTTTAAGAGACTTTTGGATAGGTACATGGAGTTTAGAAATATAGAGGGCTCTGGGTAACCCTAGTAATTTCTAAGGTAGGGACATGTTCGGCACAACTTAGTGGGCCGAAGGGCCTGTATTGTGCTGTAGGTTTTCTATATTTCTATTTTCTATTTGCAAACAGGACCTGGATTAGTAGGAGATATGCAAGATTTATGTGGGACATTCAAAAGTTATAGCAACGGCTTGATTGATAGAACTTGTCAGTGGTGAATGATTGAATGCGTTGCATTGAGTTGGATTTCAATCTAAACTTTTTGGGAAGAAGAAAAGTTAAGAGACACTTGTGTGAGATCTTTAAATACTTACTGGCATTAGTCCAAGTATTGAAGGCTTGCCTTCTGGTTTTCACTTCCACTATAGACTCATCCACTGATCCCTCAGGTTTTGGCCTTGCCATATTTTTGATCTTCTCTAAATTTGAGCTGAGAGAGTCCTCATATTCTATGTCCTCAGAGTCCTGAACTTCATCCTCCTAGATCTCCTATTAAATGAACAGTGAGCCCACTGTAATGTTGCACTTTTTGGCTCTATGTCTAACTCTTTGGTGAGAAATTTCCCCTTGCGATAGCTTTCAAATTCTCCCATTATTAGAAAGAATGTCTTTGTCCATCTGGACCTCCTCCTTTTGGTTGCCTTTCCTGTCTAGATTTCCTCATTGCAAATTTCTTGTGTGGCATCTCAGTTTTACTGGTCCACTAACTCATTCTAATCTGCTAATGACTGAACTTGCAAAAGACAAATTCTGATGAAAGGCCTTTGACTTGGAGCATTAAATCTGTTTCTCTGTCTACAGGTGCTGGCTGATCTGTTGAGTATTTCTCGCACTTGCTGCTTCATTTCAGCTTCATAGTTTCTGCAGTGTTTTGGTTTCAGACCAACATTTATTGTTACCTAATTTCTTCTCCCATTGCCCTGTTTGTACATTTGTCTTAAGATTAATTATCAGGAATTAAAATTTATCTATATTAGAAAAGAGAATTGTGTATGTATTTATGTAGGATTAATATTTTTGTTTAATGTCATTTAATTAAGATTTTGTTTTATTGACTTGTGGATAAATAGGTTTCTATTGCAGCAAACATAATGAATTGGTTAAATTACTTACTTTCTAGGGAAGATTTCAGATTCAATGGAGGAGTACAGTTCAGCTGACTTCACTTATTTTCTGCTGAGGCTAAAAATTCGAAGGATACAATGTATCTGCCCATTGACTATGTTTTATCAATAAGCTGAGAAACAATGTTGTCTTGAAATACGAAAATACGGTAATGTTGCCTTCTTGCATGGAATTTAAGTTGGTATCTTACCCTTTGTAAAAGCAGTATTATTTTTTCATTGCAAAAGCAACTCACGCTCAGTCTGAATGAATCATTATTGTTCCAAGGACAGTGCCATGGCCATATGCCCTTAAAGATTGACCTATTCTTAACAATATGCAGAAGGAGCTAAAAATGAAAGCTTCACCAAGTTTCTATTTCTGGATGAAAGAGTGGAACACTTCCATTTACTTCTGTGGGGCTACTCCATCGAAATATTGAACTTGTCAAAGACTTGTTTAAATAAAAAATTTAAGTTGTAAACTGTACATGGCACTAGATTCAGATTTTCTTACATCTTGCATTCTGTCTCTTCTTCACATCAGTGCCTCCCCCCGGGTTATCTGGCGGTAATCCCTTTCCTCAGTCCCATTAGATTCCAGCTTTGTATTTCTGTTTGTTTCGCTGACATTCACTGATCAGTAATGTTTTGAACTGCGATTTCTAGCTGCTAAATTATTTCAGAATTCCTCCAACAGTTAACAATGGCTAAAGGCAAAAAAAAGAGAAAAAAAAAACTTACACAACGTAAATAATCCCTTGAAAATTTTGAAAACTTAAGACAGCCACAATAATATACTGAGTTATCCACTGAGTTTCTTTTGTTCTCCACATTCTTATTTCTCACAGATATACCCAACAGACAAATCCAATAACATTTGTGCATGAACAGATTTTTGTCTTGGTGTTTGGAGAGTCTATCAAAAGAAATAGAAACCAGAGGCAGGCCACATAGTTCATCGAGTTTGCTTTATTATTCAATGATATCATATCTGAACTTTAACTACAACTTCACCTTCCTCTACAGATGCCATGCTTTCCTTTGAATCCATAATCAAGCAGTTGTATTCTTGACTATACTCAAAGACAAAAAATCTGGAGCCCTGTATCATTGCAAATTTGTAAATTCACAAGGCTTTGAGTGGGGAATAAAATCATCTCATCTCATTTCTGATGTTTAATATTGAGACTTTGCACCTAGATCTGGACTAAATAACCATGGAAAATATAAAAGTTCACAGTAAATTCATTATCAAACTACATATTTGCCATCGAATACAAACCTGAGATTCACTTTCTTGCAGGCATTCAGCACTGCAGTAAACCTCCACTGTTCCTGTGGCACTGGTCATGACTCATTCTGTCAGCAAGCACCCAAAGCAAAAATACCGAGTGCTTTCAGTGTGTTCCACTGGCACTGTGACTTCATCAGCCAGTGCTGTGGCACCAAGTGGCAGCTATGGATGGGCTGCAAAACTCCTTAAGTGTGCCAGTCCCTACCTAACATGAGAGTGGGGGTGGCTTTTGATGAACAGGTAAAATTGACACTTGCGGCAACACAGCCAGCTTAACTTCCTGTGGTTTATTTTGAAATCTCTCACCTTCTAAAACTACCGTATTTTCTTTCTGATATTTCCCAAGGGGCAATATAGGTTCACATCATGCTCAATTTTATATTCTATCTGTCATATTCGTGCCCTCACTTTACTAGTTTATAAATCTATACTGAGTAAAATAGATCATTTTTGCACCAGGAAACTTAGACGTATTCATCTCATTTTACATTACTGAGGTAGATCACAACTAGTTTAGACCGAGATTTTGTGTTAAACCATCAGAAGTGATTTTCCACCCTAAAGATGATCAGTAAAATGAACTCTGTACGGTAAAGATGAAGTCTTGATCTCTCAGTCTGCCTTGTCATGGTCCTTGCACTTTATTTGTCTACCCGCACTGCACTTTCTCTGTAGCTGTTACAATATATTTTGTCTTCTGTAATAATTTTTCACATTTTACTACCTCAATGTACTTATGTTTGGAATGATCTGTCTAGATGGCATGCAAACAAAGCAAACACGAGGAATTCTGCAGATGCTGGAAATTCAAGCAACACACATCAAAGTTGCTGGTGAACTCAGCAGACCAGGCAGGTCAGGACAAAGGGTCTCGGCCTGAAACGTTGACTGTACCTCTTCCTAGAGATGCTGCCTGGCCTGCTGCGTTCACCAGCAACTTTGATGTGTGATGCAAACAAAGCAGTTCACTGTATCTTGGAATGTGACAGTAATAAAGTAATTACCAATTACCAATTCTCCTATTTTCTAACAAACCCTACTTTTATGTAATACCATCCATTGCTGAGATACTTTAGGAAAGCCACCACATTCTCTTTATTGACTGGGCTGCTATATTGGAAAACCCAACATAAATTAGTATTGACTTATTAAATTAACTATTTAAGCACTGTTAAGATGCTAGCCTGTGGTATTCTTTCTCCTTGTCTTTTTTCATGTTACAGCATGGTTAAGTCTTCTACATTCTAACTTGCAAGGACCATTCTAAAATCTAGCTAATTCTGGAAGGTCAATAAACAGTTCAACCACTGATACACAGAAACTGCTATAGTTGTTGAATCTGCTGATCATTTATAATATTTTGTGTTTCTACTTCAATCGACTGACAAACTGTAAGCTAACTCTAGGACACCTGGCCATCAAGTTCAGGAGATTTATCGTCTTTTATCTTATTTATTTTATTTTATTTAGAGATACCACTTGGTAATAGGCCCTTCTGGCCCATCAAGCCCGCACTGCTGAATTACACACGTGGCCAATTAACCTACAAATTCGTATGTCTTTGGAATGTGGGAAGAAACCAGAGCACCTGGAGGAAACCCACACGGTCGCAGGGAGAACATAGAAACTTCTTATAGTTATTGCTTGAACAATATGTGTCATTTATTGTTCCCAGTTGAAAAAAAAATCTAAATGTTCCTTTCACAGGATTTCCTGACATCAATGCCCTTTTAATGATTAAATCTACTTAGAGTGATGGAGGCACAAGGATTGCAGATGTTTTAATCTGGAGCAATACACAGGATGCTGGAGGAACTCAGCAGGTCAGGCAGCATCTATGGAAAGAACTAGGCAGATGAATGATCTGAAATGTTGATTGTCTATTTCCTTTCATAGATCTCTCAGCATCCTGTGTCTTAATCCATTTCTCACCAGACGATAAATCATCTACTATATGTCATAATGACCTTTCGTAATCTAAAAACCTTCCTGTTAGATTCTTTTATAGATGAGGGTACCTTCCTATGAGTCAGGTAGTGTAGGTGAAAAAGTGATCTATAGTGACTGTAGTCAAGCAAAATGACAATTAAAAATCTCAATACTTTTTATTACTGTTGTCCTTAAATAATCATTTAAGATGTTCACTGAATATGTGAAATGATGATGTGTTATGGGTAAGCTGCTTGCTGGTCAATGAGTATACAAAAAAGGAATGTTCTCAAGTCATAGAGCTGTAAAGTTGTAAGCAAATACCTCAGCCCAACTCAACCATGCCAACCAAATCATCTACCTGAGCTAGTCCCATTAGAACTTTGAACATATCCAAATTTGCTTTAAATGTTGTAATTGTGCCTGTTGTCATATTGGCATGACCAACCGTAGGACAAGAATTCAGCCACAGTTTGGTGAGAATCACTACATGTCTGCTTGTTTATATGTTCATGGGTGTGGACATCCTTGCAACATCACCATTTATTGTCCTTCACTAATTACCCTTGGGCTGAGTAACTTGCTAGGCCTCTTCGGAGGTCAGTTAACAGCCAACTGGACTGTTTTGCTTTTACAGCTATCTGGAGACTATTAATAATATGAATTTTTGAGTTCTATATTTGATTACATACTTGAATTTAAACCCAACTACCTCCCAATCATCTACCCCTGCAACGCTGGAATCGAGACTCATGTATCTGAGATAATTGACTAGGTTTCTGAATAGCAGTCCAGTAATCCATCCACTGCAATACCTGCCTCAGATTCAGACTTGTGCACTCAAATGATGCCCTAGAACAGTTTTTGAAAGGAGAATGAAACATACCATACAACTATGCTGTCCTTTCTTTCCACAGATTAATAGAGATTGGAAATCAAGTGTCGAAAATCTTCATGATTCTTGATGAGGAAGACGTATATTAAAATAATTGGCTTCAAATAGCAGTTTCTGAAGAGGCTGAGAAAGAAGCCGCAATGTGCTAAGGTATCAGCCTCTCTTCAGGCCGCAATTATGCAGCAGAGATCTCTGTGTTTGCACTGTTCCTATTTTTCATAATAGCCACCTCATTGTAGAATCTTGAAAAGCTAAGAATGGATTTTAGATAACAGCTGCACAGGATGTACAGAAGCGACAATGCTAATTATTTCAATTACAATATTCTATTTTATTATAAGCACAGTGAGTAAGGAATGGATTCACAGTGTGTTAAGGCAAACCGTGAATTGCATTGGTCAAAGGTAGGCAGTGGTCATAATTTGCCATTCTCAAGACAGCTGAGTGCAAAAGCAAAAAAAAGGTACTTATTTAATTCTGAATAAATTAAGTGGATAAAAAGGCTATCTGTTCATACAGTATGCCATATAAATCTGCTGCTTTACAGGCGGTGAGAACTAAGACCAGTGCCTACAACACGATGATAAAATAGTAATAATATGATTTTATTTGTAGGCACATAAAATCCAGTTACAGTTGCCATGGTGATTCACCAGTTGAACACTTGTGTGAAAGTTGTTCCAATGTTACCTGTTTGTACTAGGTACAACTCTTAGGTCTAGCTTTATGGGGAATGTGTAAAATCACATATCTGATCTATGCAAACTGAGTAAATGTACATATTATTGTTCTAAAAATGCTGTCTGCCATGTTAAAATGCTGTGAGCATAACTTGGGAAGTCTGCTGGGACACTTGAGCAATGTAAGAATGTCAGAAGGCCGGGAACACTAAAAATCCACAGATCAGTACCAGCAGTTTAAGTCCTAACAAACAGCCCAAGAACATTTGAATAAACATTTGGTCCAAGAATACAAATACCCTGTAAGCAGAAAAGGGTGAAGTGAGGACAAGATAGATCGGGACTAAGAGTCACATCTCTGTCAAGGATGAAGCCTGATTGAGAAGACAGATTTTTTTTTGGCCAGTGTTAAAGAGACTGGTGGGGTAACTTAAATGAACAACTAAACATTAGCAATACTTACGCTGGTCACATCACAATTTGTAAACTGTTAAGCTCTATTTTTTTACAAAGATGGTTAAAAATGATTGTAACTGACAACTGGAGAGACTGTCTCATCCAGAAACTTCCTCTCCATGCTCATTTTGATCAGTTAAAAACTTGCTTTATCTGTGTCCCTGGATAATGTCTACTTGTAATTAACAATGTAAATGATAAATTAAAAGTAATTTTGTTTTTGCTATTTCTGAGTATTCCAGTGTTGTTGCCAGATAATTAAGAAGTTTTTTGTAGCAAAGTTCAAAGTAAATTTATTATCAAAATACTATGTGTCAACACATACAACCCTGAAATTCATTTTCTTCCAGACATAATCAGTAGATCTAAGAATCACAATAGAATCAATCAAAGACTGCAGTCAACAGGGTGGACAAACAGCTAATGTGCAAAAGACAACAAACTGTGCAAATATAAAAGAAAACAATAATAATAATAATAATAATAATAATAATTCCTTGGAAGACATCCTCATAATCTGAGCAGACTAGTTGTCAACAAGGAAGTGTAGCTTGCTTGGCTCAGAGTTGGAGACCTCTTCCAAGAGACAGAGGGGTTCCTTATGACAATACAGGACCAGGTGGTTAACACAAAAAGTTATCAAATATATGTAATAAAAGACCAACAAATTCAAGGTAATAAATGTATAAAATGCCAAGAAAAGATAGAAACAATCCAACACATTATAGGATCCTGTAGCAGCTTCACTCAATCTGATTACTTACACAGGCATAATTAAGTGATAACATCAATCATCAAAAGCTTGCTTTAAAATACAAACTTATAAATGAAATCACACCTTACTATAAATCCAAGCCTGATCCAGATATAAAAATACAGGATAAACAAGCAAGAACAATTTATTTAATATATATAGCCATTCTAAACTCACATAACTTATAGAAATCAATAAATTAAAACACCAGAATATGCTGAATTAAAAGAGGAAATTGAAGGACTTTGGAACATTGTAATATCTACAACTGGGATGTCCTTCCAAAGGCACTACACAATAGCATTAAACAATTAGGGCTACACAGTAATATCTAAGTAAATTCTCAGAAAGCCATAATACTAAACACCACTAGAATAGTCTGAAAGTACCTAGCCATTGTCAAATGAGTGTGCTTGGCTATGCCCATACTTCAGTTTTATCAACTTGAGCTGAGAGAAAAAAAAATAATGATAATAACTAAATAAGCAATAAATATAGAGAACATGAGATAAAAGGTCCTTAAAAGTGAGCTCAGAGGTTGTGGAAACATTTCAGATAAATAGGCAAGTGAAGTTGAGTGAAGTTATCACCATTGGCTCAAAATCCTGATAGTTGAGGGTTAATAACTGTACCTGAACCAGGTGGTGAGAAACATGAGGCTCCTGTACCTTCTTCCTGATGGCATCAGCGAGAGGAGACCATGATCTGAGTGGTGGGTGGTCCCTGATGATGGATTCTTCTTTCTTGTGACAGTGATCCATGGTGATGGGTTCAATGGTGGGGTTCGCTTTACCTGTAATGGACTGAACCTTATCCATCACACTTTGTTGAATTTTCTGTTCAAGGACATCGGTGTTTCCATACAAGGCTGTGATGCGACAAGTCAATATACTCTCCACCACACATCTGTCGAAGATTGTCAACATTTTAGGTGTCATGCCAAATCTTCACAAACTTCTAAGGAAGTAGAGTGCTGCTGTTCTTTCTTCATAATTGCACTTACAGGCAGGGCCCAGGACAGACAATCTGAAATGATAACACTAAGGAATTTAAGGACTGTTTTCAACTCAGATCCTCTGATTTGAAGTCTGGATCATAGACCTCTAGTTTCCTCTTCCAGAAGTCATTAATCAGCTCCTTGGTCTTGTTGACATTGAGTAAAAGGTTGTTATGGTTCCACCCAGCCAGATTTTCAATCTCCCTCCTATATGCTGATTCATCACCACTTTTGATTCTGCCTACGACATTGGTATCATCAGTAACCTTGAATATGGCATTGGAGCTGTGCTTAGCTATACAGTCAGAAGAGTAAAGTGAGTAGAGCAGGGGGCTTAACACACAGCCTTGTGGTGTACCCAAATTCATGGAGATTGTGGAAGAGATGTTGTTGCCAATCCGAACTAGCTGAGGTCCATGAGTGAGGAGATCAAAGCTCTAATTGCATAAGGAGGTATTGATGCTAAGGTCATGACGCTTATTGATTAGTTTTGAGGGGACAGTAGTAAAAGAATGCTGAGCTGCAATCGATAAAGAGCATCCTGATATGTGCATCCTTGTTATCCAGATGTTCTAGGACAGCGGTCCCCAATGACCGGGCCGCGGACCGGTACTGGGCCGCAGAGCATGTGCTACTGGGCTGCGAGGAAATGATATGAATCAGCTGCACCTTTCCTCATTCCCTGTCACGCACTGTTGAACTTGAACATAAGGTATCAGCCGGGACATCCCGTATATTGGGCTAAATTGATTTGTCCCATACTTGTAGCATATTTCCCCCGCTAAGGTAGAGCGTTCCTATGAAACCTTTCATGCCTAAATGGCATGAAGCAAAGAAGCAATTAGCATTAATTTATATGGGAAAAATTTTTCAGCGTTCCCAGACCCAAAAAATAACCTACCAAATCATACCAAATAACACATAAAACCTAAAATAACACTATCATATAGTAAAAGCAGGAATGATATGATAAATACACAGCCTATATAAAGTAGAAATAATGTATGTACAGTATAGTCGGGAAGATTAAGCCAAAACTGATTTGTGGGGGGAAAAAATTGGCATGTACGCGCATGCGCACACGTGCCCGCGCAAGGCTTCATGGCTATAGTAGTCTTTCTCGGGGTAAACACAAGTGTCTTGTCAACACACACAAAAAATGCTGGTGAACGCAGCAGGCCAGGCAGCATCTATAGGAATAGGTACAGTCGACGTTTCGGGCTGGGACCCTTTGTCAGAATTTGACTGCTACTTTTGTCCCCTATTTGGGAGTGAGAAAGTTGTAAGAGAAACTGTAAAAGGCCTGTTGAGGTGAGTTTAACCCTACTTGAACACCCCCGCCCCACCCGGTCAGCCGGTCTGCAAGAATATTGTCAATATTAAACCAGTCTGCGTTGCAAAAAAGGTTGGGGACCCCAGTTCTAGGATTGAGTGAAGAGCCAATAAGATGGCATCTATTGTGGAGCTATTGTGCCAGTAGGCAAATTGAAGCAGATCCAAGGTGCTTCTCAGGCAGGGCTTGATCTGTTTCATCACCAGTCTCTCAAAACACTTCTTCACAGTGGATGTCAGGGGGGAGAGAATGTTTTTACAGGCAACGTTCTCATCTCTTTCTTTTATAGTTCCATCCCAGAGGACATTGATCTATGATCAGCTATGAAGGCAGAGATGCCAGACTTCTGCTGTCATCATTCTTCAAATGTCGGTGATTAGTCTGAGAACAAAAGCACCATTGACCCCTCTGTTTCCAACTCCCTCTCAAAGCCAAAAAAATCCTAGGAAAACCTCTATTTAAATAGTGTAATTTATGGTTACTGATTTACAAGCAAAGATGACATTTGAACTGTTGGCAAATGGGATTTTGGTCATTATAGCAAGAATATAAGAGTAGCAATATCTCATTCCAATGATATGGGACCCTGGTGAGACTGCATCTGGAATATTACGAACAGGTTAGATTTTCATGCATAAGGGAGGTTGAACATGTGACATAGGGAATACAATGAAGGTTCACAAGATTGATTTATCATATCAAAAGAGATTAACCTATGGTCTCTTGAGTTTAGATGAATGTGAAGTGGTTTCAGTGAAACATAACAAATTCTGTCTGAAGTCAGGTTAGAGGAATGAGTTCAGCAGCAGGCAGATCTTTTCCCCAGTGTTAGCATTCTTAATGAATCTACTCTTTCTAGCTACAGTATGTGGTTTATTTTCCCAACTCCAACATCCACTCTCTTTCTCACACCACATTCCCATATAACTGAAGGAGAAGTAACACCTGCTCTTTTGGTTTCTCCATTCCCACCTTCCAGAGAGCCATACTAACCTTCCAGTGGAAGCAGTGGTTCACCAATACTTCTTCTAATTTAATGAAGGAAGTAGAGGAGTCCTAGGTCCTATACCATCAGCTTCAGTAGCAGTTATTATTCTTCCACTATCAGGCACCTCACCTCAACACTGACCTGATTCCACAATCTATAGACTCACTTTCAAGAGCTCTTTCACGCATTTTCTCAGTATCTATCTATGTATCTATGTACCTATCTATCTATCTATTTGTTATTTGTTTTTCTTTGTATTTGCATAGTTTGTCTTCTTTTGTACATTGACTGTCAGTCTTTGTGTGTATTTCTTTGTTCTACTGTGAATGCCTGTAAGAAAATGAATCTGAAGGTAGTATATGCTGACGTGTACATATATTGATATTAAATTTAATTAGAACTTAGTGGCTCGACCTATTTACATTCTACAACAATGTACTTAGAAAGAAAACAATTCACCAAAGGCAGGTAGAAAGACAGTGTTAAAGGTGGAATAAATGGGCATGGTGTGCCTTGAATTGGAGCAGCCTTTGCATGAATACAAATCGGCTACCATAATCCAGAGTCATAAACCATGGTTACTAATCATACTTTGCTACTCTTTGTACTGGTTGTGGGATTTTCTCTATATTAAAGAAACCATGTACAGATTGAGTCAATAAAATGGGATCCTCTACCGTCAAGATGAACCCATACTCAGGTTGGAGGAACAACACCTTATATTCCATCTGGGTAGCCTCCAACCTGACGGCATGAACATTGACTTCTCTAACTTCCGTTAATGCCCCTCATCCCCTTCTTACCCCATCCCTTATTTATTTATTTATTTATATTTTTTCCCCTTTCTTTCTCTTTTTTTTCTCCCTCTGTCCCTCTCACTATATCTTTCTCCCTAGTCTTCCCGTCCCATGATCCTCTCCCTTCTCCAGCTTGGTATCCCTTTTGCCAATCAACTTTCCAGCTCTTGGCTCCATCCCTTCCCTTCCTGTCTTCTCCTATCATTTCCGATCTGCCCCCCCACCCCACTTTCAAATCTCTTACTATCTCTTCTTTCAGTTAGTCCTGACGAAGGGTCTCGGCCCAAAACATTGACTGTACCTCTTCCTATAGATGCTGCCTGGCCTGCTGCATTCCCCCAGCATTTTGTATGTGTTACTGATTGAGTGAATGTTTTGCAGGACAGTTCCATTGAGTATGCAAGTGTGACCCTGAATTTTCTGTTGATGAAATAATTAATTTTCTATCTCACTGTCACTTTGACCTTTCTGTCTTTATCCACTTATACTGTCTAATAGAACTCAGTTTCACTTTGAGGAGCAGCATCTCATTGTCATGATCCTGACTGAACAGCAGCAGGCCTCCAAGTTTTGGCCCTCCAGTTCCCCAGAGTATGGTTAATGGTTGGTGTCCCTTTAAGATTCAGACAGTAAATTATTGCCTGCCACATTCCTTCATGGAAAGTCTGGACTTAGAGGGCTCTTGCTGAGTGTTCAGTACTCAGTTGTAGGGGTTTCATTTCTAGTAGTACTGGTTTGTATTGTCTTGTTTATTCTGAGACTGAGTTAGTTCTAGACCTTACTCTGCACTTGAATTCATCACCATCCACAGTTCTCTTGTTACACTCATTTTCTGTTAAGCTGTCAGGATTCAATATTGAATCAGAATTAGAGACAAAAAGTTTTGAGTATACTTGCCAGTCAGGCTGCTTCTGGAGAGAATCATAGATGTGACACTTCAGTAACTATTTCTGTGAACATTAATTCTCTGTCCATCTTCACTGATGCTACCAGATACATTGAACTTTTCAGCATTTTCTTATTACACATTTCTAGCAACTATATGCAGCTCTTTGCTTTTCAATTATTCAATTCAATAGCTTTAGATAAGCAGTCTTCCCAACATGTGACAAAACTGGTCATTTCTGATGTAATGGCTTCAACCTGGAACATTCCCTGTTTTTACTTTTCTATGGATGTTGCCTGAGCTCCCCCTCATTTTTATTTATCTCTCTCTATTTACATCTCCATCTGACAAGTTAATCAAGATTAACAAGCCTTTACTACCCTCTTTGTCTGGATCACCAGCATCCTTCACTCTGTTCTTGTTCACTCTGTCACAGATGTACCCTTTTGTTTCCTCCCTTCCCCCTTCCCTCCATGTGTGTTTCTTAAATTTTCCTCATTCTGAAATATCAAGTCTGCTTCTCTCTCCACTGTTTCTGCCTCACCAACTAAGTATTTCCAACATTTCCTGTTCTAGTATCAGAATCTATAAGGGTCTTGACAGGCTAGGTACAGAGACTATGTCTTCTCTGGTTGGATTGGAGTAATTTAAGAATGAAATGTCACTCAAAATTAGGAAGAGAGAGAGGAAGTTATCCAGAGGCTAGCACCACTTTGGAATTCTCTGTCCAAAGGAGCTGGGTGGTTCATTGGCTGACTACATTCAGGGGAGAGATCAATAGATTTTCAGATTTTAAAGGATATGGAGGTAGTACAGGTATTTTAGACTAAAGCAAAAGATTAGCAATGAACTTACTGATTGGAAAGAAGGCCATTGTTAAGATATGATCTTGTTTTAATGCAAGCTTTCCTTGGTCCAGAAGTAATCAATATCAATAAAGGAACAGGTGGGAAAAAGTTAGTTCCTGTGATATTGCACTAATTTTGAAGAAATTAGTTGACATTGAAGTTCAGCATTGATAAATGTTCTAATGAGGTTCTATGAAAATTATAAATCTTCAATGTAGACTTTGGAGAACTAACTCTTTTCTCCCCCCTCTTCTGAGCCAGAATTAAGGAGCTGTTTTGTGTGTATTCTTGAACTTTTCTGATACCCTCAGTTTTAAGTGTGCACTCTAGCACTATGTGAAGTGATGGGCATCCTTTGCAATAAGAAAGATACCTGCCAGAGAGGTACAATATTTCTTTGTAGTAATGTAATTTCACAATCAAGCAGTTTTTGAACTGAGTGGTGCTCCCAACAAGGGAGTCTTGGTAAGCTGCAGGTATATAGCCCTTGATTTTCCATTTCTTAAAAGGTAGAGGGACAGAAAATCACTAGCTCTACATTTGCAATTTCTTGAGAAGTGCAGCCCTACACTAGGAAAGCCAAGAGGTGAAATTACCCCTTCCTTTTGTGGCTGATGAAACATCATTGCTAGTGAAATGTCAGGAACATTATTTTCTAATAAAGGGAAAAAAATATAAAATCAAATTTATTGAGACAGTTTATCTCAAGTTGATGAAATGTCAAAATAAATGTTTTTAAATGAAAAGAAGCATTGTCTCTTTGTTGCTGTTAAATAAATATTTAATTTTATTTTGCAAAAAATAGCAAAAGAATTAAGATAGCAATGTGTAGGATTTTCCGGCTGAATTATATTTGCAATTCCAATTCGATACCATATTATCTCATTATATGATGCTTTTGTAGTTATCTTATCTACTACATATTGAATATTTAAGGTATCACTAAATTAGCATAGGGGAACTGGTTTCTTGTGACATAATTGGGCAAAATATATTCCAATCCACAGAGCTAAATTAGTCCATTGCTGTTATATCATAGCCAGATACATAGTCTCATCGCAGATTTCTGTTCCCCTTAATATTTTCCTTCATCGTATTTTAAATTATTTTCCATTTATTTGTAAAACAAATTACCAGGGAATATTAAACAAATGTAGAATATTAAATAAAAGTGGAGATTCAACACATATTGGTAGATGAGAGCATAATCTGGGTAGAAGAACAAAGGAATCTTAGAATTGTGATATGGATTAGCCAGGTCATAACGAAGGCTCTAAAATATATTTCTTGAGGGACAGAATGGAATAATACAGAAGTCATTCTAAACTTGTCTTAAATCATGGATAGTCTACACGAAGAATTACACACTATTCCGGCTACTATATTATTAAAAATAGAGAGAATGTGCAGAGAGGATTTAAAAGGATAACACAACAATATAAAAAACATGCATAAGAAGGACAAACAGTCTTTATCCCTCTTCTCTTGATTGTAGACCAGATTTTCACACCATTTGGAATATTTTCAATTTTTAACTCTCATTTATTACATCCCTTTGTCTGCTGCTGAAGCTCCTATCCACTCTGTTGTCACTTCTGGACGACTCTTCCATTAAACACGCAGCAGTCCAGCCTCCCAATTTCTACTTTTTTCCAAAATGCTCCGACAGTGTTTTAACCTACACTAAGTTTTATTTGCTGATATTAATTGCCTCCTTTTTTTTTAGTAAAGCTGTTTGTACAAGGACTCAGGGACACTGATTTAAAGTTTTGAGTTAATCATACAACGGGGAGCTGTGGACAAGTATGTTTACACAGGCCAGTGGCCTAGAATCAAAAGGAAATGGATACACATTTATGGGAAAGAATCTGAGAGATGTCAGGATAGAGTAGGTGTGTTGGTGACTGCTTTGCTCTGCACATACTTAACATGTGTTCAATGGGTGAGATGAGATTGATTCATGTCTTCATGAATCTGAATATTTAAAATTTTTGTCTTGTTTTAAATCCATCCAAAGCCTCTCTCCTTTGTAATTCTCTTATTTCCTCAAGTCTTACATGTTTCCAAGACACACACACACACCCAAGAGATTCTGCAGATGCTGGAAATCCAGAGCAATATGCTCAAAATGCTGGAGGAACTCAAAAGATCAAATGGTATCTACGAAAGTGAAGGAACAGCTGACGTTTTGGGTCAAGACCCTTCAACAGGACTGGAAAGGAAGCAAGAAGCTGCCAAAAGAAGAACATGGGGGTGGGGGAAGGGAAGGAGTACAAGCAAGAAGGTGATAGGTGAAGCCAGGTGGGTGGGGGAGGGATGATGAAGTAGGAAGCTGGGAGGTGTTTGGTGAAAAAGGAGAGGAGGGAACTGGGGAGAAAGGCAAGGAGGGAGGGGCACCAGGCCAGAGAGGTGATAGGCAGGTGAGGAGAAGAAGTAATAGGGGAACCAGAGTGTGGGATTGATGAAAGGGGAAGGTTACTGGAAACTGTGGAAATTGATGTTCATTTAATCAGGTTCAAGGCTATCTAGATGGAACATGAGGTGATGCTCATCCAAACTGAGAGTGGCTTTATCGTGGCAGAAGAGGATTCCATGGACCAACATGTTAGAATGGGAATGGAGATTGGAATGAAAATGATTGGCTACAGTGAAATCCTGCTTTTTGTGGATGTAGTGAAGGTACTCAACAAAACAGATTCAGAGTTGAAGTGTTGCCTCAGCTGGAAGGAATGTTTGGGGACCTGAATGGAGGTGAGGGAGAAGGTGAATAGGTAATACAGCACTTTTAAAGTATAGCATATTCTTCTAAATTCCAGTGGGTACAGGCCCAAAGCTGCTAAACAATCCTCATATGTTAATCCCTTCATTCCTGGAATTATCCTCATGTAGATCCTCTGGATTGTCACCAATGACAATACATCCTTTCTGAGAAATGGAGCCCAAAACCGTTGACAATACTCTTAAGTGTGGCCTGACTAGTGTATTATAAAGCCTCAGCATTATCTTTATTTTTGATTGCTTTTATATTCTATTCCCCTTGAAATAAGTGCCAACTTTGCATTTGCCTTCATTAACTGGGGAAGGGCTAACTATGAAGGGATGAGGCAGGAACTAGCGAGAGTAAATTAAAAACGGTTGTTCGAGAGTGAAAGAACAGAAGTAATGTGGAGGAAGTTTAGGAACCATTTGGGCAGGGTTCAAGATAGGTTTGTCCCACTGAGACAAGGAAAAAATGGTAGGAAAAAGGAGCCGTGGCTGACGAAACACGTGAGGCAACTTGTCAAGAGGAAGAAGGAAGCATATATTAGATATAAGAAGCAGGAAGCAGGAGGGGCACATGAAACAATATAGTGTAGCCAGGAAGGAGCTTAAGAAAGGACTTAGGAGAGCTCAAAGGGGGCATGAGAAGGCTTTGGCATGTAGGATTAAGGAGGACTCCAAGGCGTTCTATGCATATGTGAAGAACAGAAGGGTGACAAGAATGAAAATGAGGCCGCAAAAGGATAAAGAAGGCAACGTGCCTGGAGGCGGAGGAGGTTGGGGAGGTCCTAAATGAATACTTTGCTTCAGTATTCACAAGTGAAAAGGACCTTGATTAGGGTGAGGTCGAAATAGAACAGGCCTGTGTGCTGGACAATGTGGAGATTAAGGAAGAAGAAGTGTTGGATCTTCTTAAAAACATCAAGATTGATAAGTCCCCATGGCCGGAGGTGATATGCCCCAGGTTGCTGTGGGACGTGATAGAAAAGATCGCTGGAGAGATCTTTGAATCCTCTTTGGCTGCAGGGGAAGTGCTGGAGGATTGGAGAATTTGTAAGGACAAACCAGAAGGCTGAGTAAAGGGTTAATGGTTGGTTAGTTAAGAGTTTGGATGAACAGAGGGATCTTGGGGTTCAAATCCATACACCCCTCAAGGTCGCTGCACAGGTTGATAGGATAGTTAAGAAGGCCTATGTGATGCTAGGCTTCATTAATAGGGGGACTGAGTTGAAGAGTTAGAGAGGTCATGTTGCAACTCTACAAATCTCTGCTGAGACCACATTTTGAGTATTGTGTTCAGTTCTGGTCACCTCATTATAGGAAGGATGTGGAAGCTATGGAGAGGGTGTACAGGAGATTTACCAGGATGTTGCCTGGTTTGGAAAACAAGTTTTATGAGGTAAGGTTAGCAGAGCTGGGACTTTTTTCTTTGGAGCATAGAAGGATGAGAGGGGACTTGATAGAGGTCTACAAGATTATGAAAGGCATATATAGGGTGGATAGCCAGTACCTATTTCCCAGAGCACGAATAGCAAACACCAGAGGGCATATGTACAAAATTAAAGGAAGGAAGTTTAAGGGAGACATCAGGGGCAAGTTTTTTTACACAGAGGGTTGTGGGTGCCTGGAATGACTTGCCAGGGATGGTGGTGGAGGCTAAAATATTAGGGGTATTTAAGAGCCTCTTAGACAGGCACATGGATGAAAGAAAAATAGAGGGTTATGGGGTAGTGTGGGTTTAGTACGTCTTTGTTAAGGAATATATGGGTCAGCACAACATCGAGGGCCGAAGAGCCTGTATTGTGCTGTAGTATTCTAGTGTCTAGTGTCTAGTGACCACAGACTCAACCTGTAAATGAGCCTTCTGGGAGTCTTGCATGAGGACTCCTAAGTCCCTCTGCACCTCTGATAGTTGATGGGTAATAGTCTGCACTATTGTTCCTTTTATCAAAATGCATTGTATTCCATAAGTCAATTTTTGCCCAATCTTCAAACCTGCTGCAATGGCCCCTTTATTCCTACTTGCTGCTTCCTGCTGTCAGTCATTCCCTTATTTTCTCAGTATCTGTCCTGTAATGCCAGATGATTTTATATTGTTAAACAGCCTCATATGCGGTGCCTTGTTAAAGGCCTTCTGAAAATCCAAGTAAATGACATCCACTACTGCTCTTTTGTCCACCCTGCTTGATACTTCCTCAAATGTGCTTCTTGAAGAACTCTAACAGATTTGTAAGGCAAGATTTCCCTTTACAGAAACCATGCTGACTTTGACTTACCTTATCATTAGTCTCCAAATACACTGAAACCTCATCCTTAGTAATAGACTCCAACACTTTCCCAACCACTGAGGTTAGGCTAACTGACCTATAATTTCCTTTCTTATGCCTTCCTCCCTTCTTAAAGAGTGGAGTGAAATTTGCAATCTTCCAGTCCTCTAGGACTATGCCAGAATCATGTGATTCTTGAAAAATCATGTCCAGTGCATCTGTTATCTCTTCAGCAACCTCTCTTAGGACTCTGGGATGTAGTCCATCTGTCCAACTGACTTATCTACCGTAAGACCTTTCAGTTTGCCCAGCACTTTTTCCTGTATAATAGCAATGGCACTCATTCTTGCTCTCTGACACTTCGAGGATCTCTGGAACACTGCCAGCGTCTTCCACAGTGATGACTGACACAAAGTACCCATTAGGTTCATCTGCAATTTTTTTGTCCTGCATTACTACCTCACCAGTATCAGCTTCCAGTGGTCCATTATCTACTCTCACCTACCTTTTACTCTTTGTATAACTGAAAAAAAACTTTTAGGATCCAGCTTTATATTATTGGCTGGTTGGCCTTCATATTTCATATTTTTCCTTCTTATGGCTTTTTTAAATTGCCTTTTGTTGGATTTTAAAAGCTTCCCATTCATCCAACTTCCCACTGACTTTTGCTACCTTATATGCCTTTTCCTTGGCTTTTATGCAGTCCTTAACTTCCTTTGTCAGCCACGGTTGCCTACACCTGCCACTTGAGAACTACTTCTTCTGAGGGACATACCTACCCTGTGCCTTGTGAACTATTTGCAGAAACTTCAGCTATCTCTGCCCTGCCATCATCCCCACCAGTCCAGCTGGGAAACTCCTCCCCCCAAGTAGGCTCAAACATAAGCTCCTCTTAAAAAGCCATCTTGAAAGCATTCAACAAATACCCTCTCTTGCGATCTGACACCAACCTGAATTTCCCAATCCCTTTGCATATTGAAGAACCCATTACAATTGTAATATTGGTCCTCATTGCATGCCTTTTCTGGCTCCCTTTGCAATCTTAACCCAACACCTGGGCTCCTGTTTGCAGGTTTATGTATGATTCCCATAATGGTTTTTTACCTTTGCAGTTTCTTAACACCACCCACAAAGATTCAACGTTCTCTGACCCAATGTCACCTCTTTCTAAAGACGTAATTCCATCTCTTACCAACAGAGACACACTGTCGTCTATGCCTTCCTGCCTGTCCTTTCAATACGAAGTATATTATTTAATGTTAAGCTCCCCAGGTCCTTCTTTCAGCCACGACTCAGTGATGCCCACAGTGTCATGTGGATCAATCTCTAATTGTGCCAAGAGTTCATCCACCTTATTGTGGGTGCTACATGTATTTAAATATGGCACTTCCAGTCCTGCATTCTATTCCCTTTTGAATTTTGCCTCTGTGGTACAATTTAACTCTTTGCTCTGTCTGCATTTGTACCCAATGATTTGCTTGTCCTTCCTTACATTCATGTTATATCCATTATCTACTTGTAAATCTGTTAGCTCATCCTCAGCTCTATCATACCGGTTCCAATCACCCTGCCTTATAGAACAAAGAACATATAAATCTACAGCACATTACAGGCCCTCTGGCCCATCAATATTGTGCTGACTATGTAACATATTCTAGAAGCTGCCTAGAATTACCCAATTACACAGCTTTCTATTTTTCTAAGCTACATGTACCTATTAAAAGACACTGTTGTATCCGCTTCCACCACCGCCACCAGCAATGCATTCCACGCACCCACCACTCTCTGTGTGAAAAACTTACCTCTGACTTCCCCCAGTACCTTCTTCCAAGCACCTTATAACTATGCCCCCTCATTTTAGCCATTTCAGCCCTGGAAAAAAGCCTCTGGCTATCCACACTATCAATGCCTCATCATCTTATACACCTCTATCAGGTCACCTCTCATCTTCCGCCGCTCCAAGTAGAAAAGGCCAAGTTCACTCAGCCTATTCTCATAAGGCCTTCTTGATGGAAGAAAGAGGTGTAGACATCCATGGTGAAAATGAAGCAATCAGGGCCAGGGAACTGAAAGTTGTTGAGGAGAACGAGATCATGTGAAGTATTGTGGATGAAGGTGGGAAGGGACCGGACCAAAAGGAATAAAATGGGGTTGAGGTATGTGGACTTGAGTTCATTGGGTCAGGAGCAGGCAGAAGCAATGTGCCTACTCAAGTTTGTGGATCTTTGGTAGGGAGTAGAAATGAGCAGTACGGGGTATGGTAACTGTGAGGTTGGTGGCCGAGGATGGGATATCTCTGGAGTTGATGAGGTTGGTGATGTTCCTGGAGAAAATGTCCTGATGGTCCTGAGTGGGGTCCCTCTCAAGGGGAGGAGGTGTCTGAGTTACCATTTGGCCTCAGCAGTAGAGGCAGCTTTATTCATGCAGTTTTCTGAATTTCTGTTTTTAAAAACATGGTGACCGTGCCTTCGGTTTCAAAGCTCTAACCAAAGTGTAAGTATGGATTATTGAAATTTCACTGTACAGGTATACCAGAAATCAATGCACTTTCATGTGCCTGTCTAAGAATGCTTGCAATTAATTGCATCTCTCTTTGACCAACATTGTGCATAGTTATCCTGTCCTAGATTTGATTTGACAAGCTTTTCTACAGATCCTTGAGATAAGTTGTGACATTAACAGTGCTAGTTCATGCCATTGCTGTTTTAGATAATTAATTCCTTGGCCAGTTTGAACTGGGTGCAAAAAGTCAATAGTACAGCCTGAACTTCTGCAAGTTCCTCATCTAAATATGACTCGCTGAGAGACTGAGGCCAGTACCTTTTGGCATGATTGTGATGTACTTGGAAAGCATTTGCAGTAGACCAACAGCCTTGAAATGTGATTCTCAAGTGCTGTTTATTCAGACATCAGCTTTTACCAGAGGAAGATACATTCAAATTACCTAATAATTTGAGTGGTATTTCTGGATATGAATTGTGCTTGTGATCAGCTATTGCTTGGAGAATTTGAATGTGTTTTCTCAGAAATGTCCATCATTGGATATTCCTACTATAATTAGATTTTAATAACACTATTTCAGCCCAGGATCATAATTACCATCCAAACATTTTATGACTACCCAGCTCTCCTGCAGATTGGTGGTTCCACTTACCATCTCATCCTCTGACCCTTCATTACTCCCGGTCCTAATCGCTCATACATTTCTCATGCTCCCTCAGCCACTTGAACCAAAACCTATGGGAGGGTGGACTCCAACCTAAAACAGAGGTCCTTCATCTCAGAACATAGGCCCCAACAATCTCGAGCCTAGTTGAGACCCTAGTCATTGTAGATCACTACCCATCTCTTAGAGGCCACCTGTCAGTGAAATAAACACCGAAGACTAAGTCTGCAACTTGCCTTTAATTAACACAGCCTTCATTAGAATTAGAAAGAAGTGCTTGATGACCTGGACTTCAAACCCAGCAGCTAACTCATGGTCTACAGAGCAGCATTCTTCCCTATCCTCCTGTTTGCATTAGCAACTTATTACCAGCAGTACAAAGTTTTGAAGAAACATCAGAAATAAAATCTTCAAAATAAAAATTCTCCAAAACCACTTACTCAATAATCTATGTCAATGTCCTCTTCCAGAGCAACATACCCAGTGGTGCGACTCTGATCATACTCATCCAGTTCCATGGGGAAGGTCACCATCCAGAAAGCCGACTGCAGATATAGGAAACATGAAGGAATGTTAATATCTTTTCAAGTCAGGGAAACGTTACTCAGAGTGGAAACTCTGGCTCATGGTGTTCTCAAAAATGTGCAATTGTATCACTTCAGTGTGCCATTGAACAAAAAGCTATCATTTTATTCTTCCACAAAAGACGCATTGACATGTTCTGTGCTAAATTACAGCTAATGGATTTGTTGTGTTTTTCTAATATTTGTACTTATTTATGAGATTTCCCACATTTTCCAATACAGTTTAATTCTGTTCTTAGTCTGGTATCCACATCCACACAGTAGGAAACTTTGTCACATGGTGTGAGCAGGATTATCTGCAGTTTAATGTGAAAAAGACTAAGGCGCTGGTGGTAGACCTGAGGAGAGCCAGGGTACCGGTGACCCCGTTTCCATCCAGGGGATCAGTGTGGACATGGTGGAGGATTACAAATACCTGGGGATATGAATCGACAATAAACTGGACTGGTCTAAGAACACTGAGGCTGTCTACAAGAAAGGTCAGAGCCGTCTCTATTTCCTGAGGAGACTGAGGTCCTTTAGCATCTGCCGGACGATGCTGAGGATGTTCTACAAGTCTGTGGTGGCTAGTACTATCATGTTTGCTGTTGTGTGCTGGGGCAGCAGGCTGAGGGTAGCAGACACCAACAGAATCAACAAACTCATTCGTAAGGCCAGTGATGTTGTAGGGATGGAACTGAAGTCTCTGACAGTGGTGTCTGAAAAGAGGATGCTGTCTAAGTTGCTTGCCATCTTGGACAATGTCTCCCATCCACTACATAATGTACTGGGCGGGCACAGGAGTACATTCAGCCAGAGATTCATTCCACCGAGATGCAGCACAAAGCGTCATAGGAAGTCATTCCTGCCTGTGGCCATCAAACTTTACAACTCCTCCCTTGGAGGGTCAGACACCCTGAGCAGATAGGCTGGTCCTGGACTTATTTCATAATTTACTGGCATAATTTACATATTACTATTTAACTATTTATGGTTCTGTTACTATTTATTATTTATGGTGCAACTGTAATGAAAAACCAATTTCCCCCCGGGATCAATAAAGTATGACTATGACTTTGATTAAACTGAGGCATCTATTCTTTAATTTAAAGACTGGATGGTTTCTATTACAGTATGTATGTATGGAAGCTGGAACATATCCCAACACTGAATGATAACTTAAAGTTACTAATCACCTGCCAGGCTCAGAAGCACCTATTTTGGCTTCTTTTTTGACAATCGCTTCATTCTAGAAACCTTAGGTTCCAATAATTTCTCTTTGATACCTTATCTGGCATTTTAGTAATAGTTTTTTCTTCTTTCAAACATCAAGTTTCTTTTAGGTAGATTAATAAGCATCATTCATTCTTTGGCACATTAAATACTATATTAGAACACAACAAACATCAGGACTGGTTTGATGAGAGCAACCAGTCTGTGCAAGACCTTCTACGAGCTAAGGCAGCAGTACACCAGGCTCTTCTTTGACACCCAAACTTAAGTTCAAAAAACGTGCCTTTTTGAGTGCAAAATCAACTTTGCAGAGGCAGCTCAGAGCTATGAAAGACCAGTGGTGGGCAAACAAGGCCAAGGAGTTACAAGCCTTCGCTGACTGTAATGACTCAAGAAGCTTCTATGAAGCAATCAAGGTTGTGTATGGTCCATCAAAACAAGGCACCTCACAACTCCTGAGTAAGGACAGTACATCCATCTTCACTGAGAAATCAGAGCACATGAAAAGATGGCAAGAACACTTCCACGAGCTGCTGAACAGACCAGGAACCATCACCAATGAAGCACTGGGCAGAGTACACCCTCGACCCATACTGTTCGAGCTAGATACACCCTCTACTCTTCATGAGGTCATCAAAGCCATCAAACAGCTAAAACCCAACAAAGCACCAGGGCCTGACAGTACCGCAGCCGAGATCTACTAGTATGGTGGTCACACACTGACATCATGCCTGCATCAGCCATTCACAAAGTTGTGGGGAGCTGCAGAACTACCACAAGACTTCAAAGACACATCAATCATGACCATCTACAAGAACAAGTGAGACAAGAGAGACTGCAACAATTACCGTGACATCTCTCTTCTGTCAGTTGTGGGAAAATGCTTTGCGTAGATCATCCTTAGATGCTTGGTGTCCAACATCAGTGACAACATCCTTCCAGAAAGCCAGTGTGATTTTCAAACAGGCTGTAGTACAGTGGACATGATCTTTTCACTGAGGCAGCTCCAAGAGGAATGTTTTGAGCATCAGAGAAGTCTCTGTGTCATATTTGTTGATCTAACCAAAGCGTTTGACACTGTTGGTAGAGATGGTCTGTGGAAGCTCCTACCAAAATTCGGTTGCCCCCCACGCCTAACCACATCATCCGTCAGTTCCACGAGGGCTTGGAAGGCCACATCAACATGTGTGGTGAGTTGTCAGACCCATTTCCCATCAGCAATGGCGTAAAACAGGGTTGTGTTCTGTCTCCTACTCTGTTTGGACTATTCTTCGCTGCTGTTCTTTAGGATGCCATAGCAGACCTGAAGTCAGGGGTCTTCCTACAAACGAGGGCTGATGGTGAGCTCCTCAACCTCGCTAGATTGAGAGCAAAAACAAAAGTCAGGGGACATTGTGGCGCATGAGCTACAGTTTGCTGATGACTGTGCACTGGTTGCCCACTCTCTCAAAGATTTACAGGGGATCACCAGTTGCTTTGCCGGTGCAGCCAAAAGCTGCGGATTGACAATCCGCTTGAAAAAGACGGAAGTTTTGTACCAACCGGCTCTTGGCTCAAGCTACGAAGAACAACTGTCCTCATTGATGACACTCTTCTCAATGCTGTCAACAAGTTTTGCTACCTGGGCAGCATAATAACATCCTCAGCTTCTTCAGATGTAGAGATTGAGTCAAGAACCAGAAAAGCCTGCTTTGCCTTTGGTCGGTTGAAAGATCGAGTTTGGTCACAGAACATCAGGTTGGCCACCAAGTGCAAGGTATACAGGGCTGTTGTCATATCAACCTTGTTATACGGATGTGAGACATGGTGCCCATATCAGAGACACTTACATCAGCTTGACCAACTGCAGCAGCGTCACCTACATTCTCTGATGAAGATCACCTGGCGAGACAAGGTCTCCAATACCGAGGTCCTCTCTCGAGCCCGAATGCCTACAATTTCAACCTTGGTGATGTCAGCCCAACTGTGCTGGGCAGGACATGTTGTCAGAATGCCTGATGGAAGACTGCCCAAGGACATCTTGTACGGCCAACTGTCCAGTGGTACCCAAAAACGAGGAGGCCAGCGACCACGGTACAAGAATGTTCTGCACAAGAGCCTCAAGAAAGCTGACATTGCCCCATCAACATGGGAGGATCTGGCTCAAGATCGCTCACAGTAGAGGGACATCATCAGAAAAGGTGTGGACGCTGCTGAGAAGAAGTTCAACAAGGCAACAGAGGAAAGGCACAGGAAGAACCACAACAGAGCTTCTGCCCCTGCTGTCCCTCCAGGCCTCACCTGCCAAGTATGTGGAAAGCAGTGCCGGTCAAGGATTGGCCTGTACAGCCACTCCAGGACACACATATCAAACCCCACTAACTGACTGAAAGGAACCATCATCATCCTATGGGATGGATGGATGGATGGATGGATGGATGGATGGATGGATGGATGGATGGATGGATGGATGGATGGATGGAGAGAGAGAGAGAGAGAGAGATACTGTATCAGAGCATAGAACATAAAATGATAAAGCAGAGCACATGCCCTTTGGCCCATAATTTTGAGACAACATTTACATCTACTCTAAGTTCAATCAATCCCTTCTCTCTTACATAGTCCCCTATTTTCCTATCATCCATGTACATACCTAAGAGTTTCTTACGTGCTATACAGTAAATGTATTTGCCTCTACCACCACCCTTGTCAGGCTGTTACATGCACTCCTACTCTCTCTGTACAGAGCTCACCTCTGACATCCTCCCTATTCTTTCTTCCAGCTGCCTTAAGATTATAGCCCCTGCTGTTAGCCAGTTCCACCCTGCGAAGATGTCTGACTATCCACTTGATATATGTTTTTATCATTCTGCAAACTTCTATCAAGTTAGCACTCATCCTCCTTCACTTCAAAGAAAAAACCCTACTTTGTTCAACTTGTGCTCATAAGACGTTCACTCCAATCCAGATAGCATCCTGGCAAGTCTCCTCTGCACCCTCTCTAAAGCTTCTACATCCTTCCTATAATGAGATAACCAAAAATAAAAATAATAATAATAAGTAAATAAGTAAATCAATTACAAAATACATATATTGAATAGATTTAAAAAAGTGCAAAAAGCAGAAATACTGTACATTAAGAAAAAGTGAGGTAGGGTCCAAGGTTTCAATGTCCATTTAGGAATTGGATGGCAGAGGGGAAGAAGCTGTTCTTGAATTGCTGAGTGTGTGCCTTCAGGCTTCTGTACCTCTCAACAGTGAGAAAAGGGCATGCCCTGGGTGCTGGAGGTCTTTAATAATGGACGCTGCCTCTCTGAGACACCGCTCCCTTTGTAGGCTAGTATCCAAGATAAAGCTGACTAGATTTACAATCCTCTGCAGCTTCTTTCGGTTTTGTGCAGTAGCCCCTCCATACCAGACCTCACAGACAGTGATGCAGCCTGTCAGAATGCACTTCACAGTACATGGAAGTTTTCGAGTGTATTTGTTGACGCCAAATCTCTTCAAACTCCTTATAAAGTATAGCCGTTGTCCTGCCTTCTTTATAACTACATCGATGTGTTGGGACCAGGTTAGATCCTTGGAGATCTTGATGCCCAGGAACTTGAAACTGCTCACTCTCTCTACTTCTGATCCCTCTATGAGGATTGGTATGTGTTCCTTCATCTTACCCTTCCTGAAGTCCACAATCAGCTCTTTCTTCTTACTGACATTGAGTACCAGGTTGTTGCTGTGGCACCACTCCACTAGTTGGCATATCTCCTTCCCGTACACCCTCTCGTCACCACTTGTGGTTCTTCCAATAATGGTTGTATCGGCAGCAAATTCATAGATGGTATTTGAGCTATGCCTAGTCACACAGTCACGTGAATATAGAGGATAGAGCTGTGGGCTAAGCACACACTCTTAAGGTGCACCAGTGTTGATCATCAACGAGGAGGTTATGTTATCACCAATCCGCACAGATTGTGGTCTTCCGGTTAGGAAGTCAAGGATCCAATTGCAGAGGGAGGTACAGAGGCCCAGGTTCTGCAACTTCTCAATCAGGATTGTGGGAATGATGGTATTAAATGCCGAGCTATAGTCAATTTGGAGTGAACAATGTTATCTTTCCTGGATTTTTTATTCTTATAGCTTTTAATATTCTACTAACAGTAGCATCACCCTCCTCCTGCATCTGAACACAGTCTAATTGCATATTACATATTGATTCATATTTGTTGTTCTTCAGCTACCACTCACATCTCTGATATATTCCTTCATCCACTATAAATATGGAAGTGATTACTAGTAATTATATGCATTATAACAGCAATGTATCCACCACTCTAATAGATTTTTGCAGGGAAGCAAATCCATCTTGGTGAAGTAGGATAAAAAATAATGTATGTTTTCACATGATTGAATCCAATATTTCAAACTGTTCGGATTTTTGAAGATTTAAGTTGCAGTGAGCGCAAGAGCAATGAATACCACAGATGGTGATCTGCATCAGGATGAGTTATTGATGATTTTGAAAGATTGTGACAGTATATTTTATATTAACTGTACTTTCATTGACTTACAATGATAGTACTGGAGGCAGCAATGTCAGATAGCTGGAGGTGGGTGGTCTTCCTGATGAAGAGCTTGACTCATTATTCCGTAATTGCGAGTATATTCAGGCAGTGATTATTAGCTTTTAAAACTCAGGGCATGCATACCTAAATATTAATAGCTCTTTCCTGCTACATGCTGAAAGACAGGTTTGTCACAAGGTAATTAGTACTTATATTTTTTCACAGCAACAACGATATGCCAGAATGTGTATGTTCCAGTTATTTGATCCTGAGTAAGCTGCTACGGGGTTTTTTTTTGGCAGGATTCTGATTGTTCTTCAATAATTGCTACAAGAATCAGGCCCAGGTTTCTGTCACAGAATCTACTTGGAAATATGGCTGCACTAGTAGCGTAACTTAAAGAAAATGCAAAAGCAACGGTCTCATCCGGAATCTTCTACAAGGCATAGCCCATCAAAATCTTGTTTTGCAGAATTGGTGAACTCACCATTTTAGAATGCAGTGAAATTTTAGTTAGTCGTGGATTACTTGCCTCCACTATATTCTATTGTTCCAAGTCAAAACAGCTTACAGAAAGGTCACTGCTCAAAACACGCTGTAGGGGAAATTAGTTCCCTATCTCCGGGGAGGTAATCTGAGGGGATTCGGTATTCTCTTCTGAAAGAGTGGTGGGTACAGCTGTTGGTATTTAGGTAGATATTTGGTAAACTGAATGGTGAAAGAATACAAGCATTTAAAGTTCAAAGTCCAAGGTAAATTTAGTACCAAAGTACATTAGCATAAACTGTGCATTAATTTTCTTGCAGGCATTCATGGGAAAAGTAAAGAAATACAATAGAATTTATGAAAAGCTATACATAAACAAAGTCTGACAAACTACCAACGTACAAAACAAGTTGTGTAAATAAAAAAATACTTAAAACATGAGTTGTAAAGTATTCTTGAAAGTGAGTCTGCACATTGTAGAGTCATTTCAGAGTTGAGATGAGTGCAGTTATCCACGTCGGTTCAGCAGCCTGATGGTTGTAGGGTAATAGCTATTCCTGAACCTGGTGTTGTGGGATGTAGAACTTCTGGAAGGGATAATCTGGAACGTGGTGTCAACATTACAATAGGCTTAAGGGCCAAGTGATCTAATTCTGCTCCTAATTGACACACTGATATGTTTCCCCTTCTGTGTCCAGATCCTAAGGGCTGCAATCTCAGAATATGGGGTCATCCATTCACACTCAAAATAACAATGGAGTCACTGAGTGTAGTAAAGACTGGAATTGATACTTGGATATTAAAGGAATCGAACAATTTATTGCAGAAACTGCAGAAAAATGGAACTGGGATAAATGATTAACAATGTTCCTACTGAACGAGGAAATAAAACCGAGGGAACAAATGACCTCCCACTTTTCTCTTTCATATGCTTTAATATTCTAGCTCTGTTTACACTTGAGTAAATTTGCAGAGAAATGTTCAGCCATCTGTTTTTTGTTACTCTTTGTGTGCTGTATATTCCTGCTATCGGACGGTATCTATAATGTAATTTTAAAGACGGCCTAGGAAATATTCTGATGATCTTTGATGGTAGCAATTGTTATGGGAAGCATAAATTGCTGACAAAATTAAATAAAGTGAGATGCTTTCATGTGATCAGTGTCCTGCTGTAACAAGGATCTTGCAGTTTGTCAGGTATTTATTAAGTGTATATGGTATTTAAGTTGGATAATATATAATGAAAAATGAAATAGTGATTTTTATCTCATGAGTTAGAGTTATTATTTAAGTCAGGTGTTTCACTCAGTTTAAGCTTACAAGCAAAATGTGGTTTGTGGGAATCTCAAATTTTATTTCAGACTCAGGTAATTGTGCCATTGAAGCATCAGTGCTGTCTCGAACTGCTCAGTTGATAAAGTCAAGGATTAATACCCTATTGTCCTTCACGTTGAAGGATATTGCAATTCGACTTAATTCCATTTTACAAAACAAAGAACTACCTGAAGTGTGCCAAAATGTCTGAAACATCACTGTCTAGACAAGCCATATATAGCCTTGCTGTTTTTGTTCACCATGCAATCTAACTTCAGAAGTGGTAGATGCAATATCAATTGTAATATTTAAGAGCAGTTTGGATGAGGGGGGTATGGAGGGCTATGATCAGGAGACCGGTTGATGGGGCAAGGCTGAAAACCAGGCTGAGTGGACTACTTGGGACAAAAGGTCTGATTCTGTGCTGTAGTGGCCCATGACTTTATTGCGAGGCAGTTCTACCAGCACTGCTCTGCCTCCAAAACAGGCCCAGGACAGAGCAGCCATTAAAGTGTACCTTTAGTTCAAGGAGCACCTCAATATGACTTCATTTCATGTCTGTATTTTCAGTATGTCAGATGGAAAATATTCATAAACAAAATTAATCTTAGTCATTTCTAGATCCAAAGTTCTTACGCATTTCATAGAACAGTTCAGCATCCCTTCTGCCCACCAAACTAATTACACAAACCTACCGATTCCCACAGCTATCTCGACAATACCTCTTCCCACACTGACTCCGGTAAAAATGCTATTCCCTTTTCTCAGTTCCTTTGTCTCTACCACATCTGTTCCTGGATAAGGCTTTCCATCCAGGACATCAGAGATGTCCTCCTTTTTCAAAGAACAGAGTTTCATTTCCTCCAACATTGATGCTGCCCTCACCTGCATCTCCTCTATTTCGCAAACATCTGCACTCACTCCATCCTCTCACCACCATAACAGTGATAGAGTTCAACTTACCCTTATCTACCACCCCATGAGTCTGCATTGAACGCATCATTTTCCACAACTTCTGCCATCTTCAAAGGGATGCTGCCACCAAACACATCTTTAACTCCCTCCCAACACTTTCCTCGGATTACTCCCTCCATGATTCCCTTGTCCATTTATCCCTCACCACTAATCTCCCCCCTGCAAGTGGCCAAAGTGCTATGCCTGCCCATTCACTCCTCCCTCGCCTCCATTCATGGCCCCAAGCAGTCCTTCCAGTTGAGGCAGCACTTCACCTGTGAATCTAAAAATGCAAACATGAGAAAATCTGCGATGCTGGAAATTCAAGCAACACACACACAATACTGGTGGAACGCAGCAGCCCAGGCAGCATCTATAGGAAGAAGTACAGTCGATGTTTCAGGCCGAAACCCTTCGTCAGGACTAACTGAAAGAAAAGATAGTAAGAGATTTGAAAGTGGAAGGGGGAAGGGGAGATCAGAAATGATAGGAGAAGACAGGAGGGGGAGGGAAGAAGCTAAGAGCTGGACAGTTGACTGGCAAAAGGGATGCAGAGTTGGAGAAGGGGGAGGATCATGGGACAGGAGGCCTACGGAGAAAGAAAGGGGGAGGGGAGCCCAGAGGACGATGGAGAGCAGGCAAGGAGTGATTGTGAGAGGGACAGAGAGAAGAAAAAAAAGTGGGGAGGGGAATATTCCACCTGGGTAGCCTCCAACCTGATGGCATGAACATTGATTTCTCTAACTTCTGTTAATGCCCCTCCTCCCCTTCTTACCCCATCTCTTATTTATTTATTTTTATTCCCCCCCTGCTTTTTATCCTTCTCTCTCTGTCCCTCTCACAATCACTCCTTGCTGTCCATCTTCCTCTGGACCCCCCCCCCCTTTCTTTCTCCCTAGGCCTCCCGTCCCATGATCCTCTCATATCCCTTTTGCCAATCAACTTTCCAGCTCTTGGCTTCTTCCCTCCCCCTCCTCATATCATTTTGGATCGCCCCCTCCCCCTCCCACTTTCAAATCTCTTACTATCTTTTCTTTCAGTTATTCCTGACGAAGGGTCTCGGCCCAAAACGTTGACTGTACTTCTTCCTATAGATGCTGCCTGGCCTGCTGCGTTCCACCAGCATTTTGTGAGTGTTACCTGTGAATCTACTGGGTTGTCTATAGTGTCTGGTGCTCCCTATATGACTTAGGGTGCATTGGTGAGATCCATCTTAAATTAGGGGGGGTGTGTTTTGTTGAACAACATCGCCGCATCTGACAAAGGTGGGAGTTCCTGTGGCCAAATATTTTATTTGCAAATCCCATTCCCTTTCTGACAGGTCAGTCCATGGCCTCCTCTTGTCCTAAGATGAGGCCACCCTTAGGGTGGAAGAACAACACCTTATATTCCATCTGGGTAACCTCCAGCTTGTTGGCATGAATAGTTTTCTCCTTCCAGTAAAAAAAATTCCTCAAGGAGTTAGGATCAAATCAAATCAAGTTTAAATATCATTCAGACCATACATAGACGCAGCGTTCCTCTGGAGCCAAGGTGAAAAACATTCAAAATAGCAAGCAAACTTTCAAAATAAAGAGTAACATAATTTAAAGTAGCGAGCAGAAAAGCATATTCACTCAAAAAAAAACATATATAATCCAAGACCCTGAGCGAAAATGTCTGGCAATCAATACCACAGTCTCCTTGCAGTGTGCAGACACATGCAATCCAGCCTGTTATTCCTCTGCTTAAACACTGAAGTGCAGCACCAACAGGAGAGCTCGGGCCCCAGCTGGGTGTGGACACCACGCTGTAACTCTTCTACATCTTCTTACCTGGTCTGCAGCAGCAGGCAAGCCCTAGCCTTGAGGCCTAGTCCTTGCTACAACTGAGGCTACGCAGCTCCCATGTTGTCGGTCCCTCCACCAGACAAGGGTAACAGACCTGCAGCAATTTACATTACTACTGTCTCAATTGCATGTGAAATGTCTGAGAGAATCTCCCATGGTTATACTGTTCCGACTCCAATGCTGCTGAGTAGCGGGCAGCGACAAAGTCAGCTCCTCTGTATCCAAATCAGCTCCTCCAATATCCCCACCATCTCCCTCCTCGATATCATGACTGGTCAGCGCCTTCAACATCTCGACTGGCTCCCTCTCCAACATCTCGACCAGCCCCCTCGTCACCTTGGCCGGATCCGCTGACAACACCAGTCCAGCTACTCTGATCAATGAGCAGCTCACTGATGGAGTAGCCCTGCAGTACTTAAAGTAGTTGGAGCAGAATTGTCTTTGGATCATAAAAGCACCTTTGGTTAGCCCCAGAGTGGCTGCTGCATTCCCACATGCTGCCATCTTACTGGAAGGATGCCCCTCCTCTCTTCTTCTATTTTTCATTCTGGACTCTTAGCAATTCCCATCTGCATATCGCCTCCCCTGGTGCCCCTCCTCCTTCTTTTTCTCCTATGGTCTACTCTGTTCTCCAATCAGATTCCTTCATCTCCAGTCCTTTACTTTTCCCACACACCTAGCTTCATCTATCACCTTCTAGCCATCCTCCTTTCCCTCCCCCTCCACCTTCCCCCTTCCTTCTCAGTCCTGAAGAAGTGTCTCTGGCCAGAACGTTGACTGTTTTGTTTTCTTTTCCATGGATGCTGTCTGACCTGCTGAGTTCCTCCAGTATTTTGAATATGTTGGTTTGGATTTCTAATATCTGCAGAATTTCTTGTGTTTATAATTACATGACTGCCTGATTACATGAATCCATCCTGTCTGCATGTGATCCATAATGTCTCTATTATCTGATTATTTGTATGCCTCTCTAATAGCTTCTTAAACACCTCTATTGTACGAGGAAAATGATATTGGCTCTCTACTCTATCTGTGGCCTTTCAATATTTTATAAACTTCCATTATGTCTCTTCTCTGCCTGAACCATTACAGAACAAGCAATCCACGTTTGTCTAACCTTTCTTCACAGCACCTGGCTTCTAAACCGGTACCCAGTAAATCTCTTCTGCACCCTCTCCAAAGCCACCACATTCAGCATTAGTTGTTATTAGTTAGACCCAAGTTTCTGCTCGTGAAAAATTGTCTGTAATAGTTGATGTGCACTGAGGCAGTGAATGAATTGAATGGGAAAGTCCACCAGTTATCCTGTAAGAGAAGTGCACAGTTTGAGTACAACCTGATGGCATGGACATTAATTTCTCCAAATTATGGTAATTTCTCCCCCCTCCATTTTTCTTCTTTTCTATTCTGGCTTCCCTATTACCCCCTCTCTTCTCCTCACCTGCCTATCACTCCCCCAGTGCCCCTCCACCTTCCTTTACTCGCGTGTTCCATTCTCTTCTCCTGTCAATCCATTCTTTTTCCTCATTTTACCTTTTTCACTTATCGCCACCATGTTTCTCACTTCATATTCCCTCCCACACCCATCCACCTTTCCCCATACTCCTCACTTGCCTTTTTCTTCTTCTCTTCCCCCAACATTGTTAGTCTGGCTTCTTGCCCTTCCTTTCTAGTCCTGATGAAGGGTCTTGGCCCAAACATTGACTCTTTATTCCTCTCTGTAGATGCTACCTGACCTGTTAAGTTCCTCCAACATTTTGTGTGGATTTTTAAAGTAACATTTTACTGTCACTTGCATTTTTAGTTCTCCAAGCATGCAGGGTTTTTACCTGACATTTTGCAGATCCCTTTCACATGTGTTCTTACAAAGTGTTATGATGAAGTATTGCAGCAGAGCTTCTAACGGTTACCTTGACATGAAACCTGCCTGGGGAGCAGTAGCCACTCCATTTGTGCCCTCCGTTAGAAGCCAGAATAACTGCTATGCTATCAGCTGTTAATTGGCATAGGAAATAGGATATACGATTTCTTCCGCATAGATATTTGTCACAGGTATTACTTGTGGTTTTACAAAGTAACAGCTTTAATGAGACACAATAAATAAATTTCCTCTACACTGGATTAACTAGTGACTCTGAGACTTGGGAGACACAACAGACGACAGATGCTGAAAATCTAGAGCAACAAACAATGTGGTTGATGTGGTTGATATGGTTGACTTTAGCCAAATATTTCTCCTTAATTTTGATTCACCTTATGAATTTGTGTCAGCAATATTAATTTCAAGATCTGGGCATTTATTAGCAATCTCCAAAGTTCCTTGAGAAAATGGTGCTGGTGAGTCTCCTTCTCGAGCTGAGCCATGACCCTGAGAAGCTGAAACCATCAACGCAAGAGATTCTGCAGATGCTGGAAATGCAGAGCAACAAACAGAAAGTGCTGGAGAGAACATAGCATGCATGGAGAAGAGTAGGCAGTCGATGCTTTGGGCAGAGTCCCTTCATCAGGACTAGAAAGGAAGGGGGATGAAGCCAGAGTAAGAAGGTGGGGAAGGGGAAGGAGTATAAGCTGGTAGGTGAGAGGTGAAGTCAGGTGAGGTGGAAGTGGGTGGGTGGGGGAGGGGGTATGAAGTGAAAAACTGGGAGGTGATACATGGGAAAGGTAAAGGACTAAAGAAGAAGAAACCTGATAGGAGAAGAGTAAGCACAAAATACTCTGCAGATGCTGGGGTCAAACAAACATGTACAAAACGCTGGAGGAACTCAGCAGGTCCGGCAGCATCCGTGGTAAGCGAACAGTCAATGTTGTGGGCCGAGACCCTTTGTCAGGACTGAAGAGGGAGGGGGCAGAGGCCCTATAAAGAAGGTGGGGGGAGGGTGGGAAGGAGAAGGCTGGTAGGTGCCAGGTGAAAAACCAGTAAGGGGAAAGATAAAGGGGTGGGGGAGGGGAAGCAGGGAGGTGATAGGCAGGAAAGGTGAGGAAGGAATAGGGGAAAGCACAATGGGTAGTAGAAGGAGGCGGAACCATGAGGGAGGTGATAGGCAGCTGGGGGAGGGGGCAGAGTGACATAGGGATAGGGGAAGGGAGGGAGAGGGAATTACTGGAAGTTGGAGAATTCAATGTTCATGCCAAGGGGCTGGAGACTACCCAGATGGTATATGAGGTGTTGCTCCTCCAACCTGATTTTGGCCTCATCATGGCAATAGAGGAGGCCATGCATGGACATATCCGAATGGGGATGAAAAGCAGAGTTGAAGTGGGTGGCAACCAGGAGATCCTGACTGTTGTGGCAGGTGGAGCAGAGGTGCTCAACGAAGTGATCCCCCAATCTGCATTGGGTTTCACCTATGTAGAGGAGGCCGGACTGGGAGCACTGGATGCAATAGATGACCCCAACAGACTCACAAGTGAAGTGTTGCCTTACCTGGACGGACTGTTTGAGGCCCTGAATGGTGGTGAGAGAAGAGGTGTAGGGACGGGTGTAGCGCTTACGCTTGCAGGGATAAGTGCCTCACTTTTGTCCCCCTCCGTCCACACCTCAGTGAGTTCCATGCCTGCAATGATGATGAACTTTTCTTCCATCGTCTATGTCTCTGAGCCTACTTCTTTGCAAGGATTCCCCTACACCTACTGATGACACCTTCTCCCGTCATCAACCCTCCTCGTCCTCCTGGACACCCTGCCCGGGCCTGCTACCTGCACTTGACCTTTTCATCTCCAACTGTCGCCGAGACATCGACTGTCTCGACATCACCACTCCTCTCTCCTGTTCCAACCTCACTCCCTCTGAATGCACCCGCAGACAAGGGTGGTGCCGTAGTAGTCTGGCGGATGGACCTCTACCTTACTGAGGCCAAACGGCAGCTCCCTGACACCTCCTCTTACTTACCTCTGGAACAGGACCCCATCAAAAAATATCAAACCATTGTCTCCCAGACCATCATCGCCCTTATCATCTCCGGAGACCTTCCATCCTCAGCCACAAAACTCATAATTCCCACACCCCACACTGCTCAGTTTTACCTCCTCCCCAAGATTCACAAGCCTGATTGTCCCAGTAGACCCATTGTTTCTGCATGCTCCTGTCCCACCAAACTTGTATCTGCCTACCTGGAATCCATTTTGTCACCCATAGTTCAGTCTCTCTCCACCTACATCCGGGATACATCCCATGCCCTCCACCTCTTCAATAACGTCCGGCTTCCCTGGTCCCGACTGCTTCATTTTCACTATGGATGTCCAATCCTTATACACCTCCATTCCCCATCAAGAAGGCCTCAAAGCCCTCCGCTACTTTCTGGACAATAGACCTTACCAGTTCCCGAACCACCACCACCACCCTCCTCCGGTTGGCGGAACTGGTTCTCACACTTAATAACTTTTTTGGCTCTTCCCACTTTCTTCAGACCAAGGGTGTAGCTATGGGCATTTGCATGGGCCCCAGCTATGCCTGCCCCTTCGCTGGTTATGTGGAACAGTCTGTGCTCCAAACCTATACTGGTACTGCTCCCCAACTTTTCCTTCCGCTACATTAACGACTACATTGGTGCTGCTTCCTGCACCTATGCTGAACTCATCAATTTCATCGACTTTGCTTCTAACTTCCACCCAAATTCACTTGGTCCATCTCGGACACTTCTCTCTCCTTTCTCAATCTCTCGGTCTCCATTTCTGGAGACAGACTGTCCACTGACATCTTCTATAAGCCCACAGACTCCCATAACTACGTCGACTATACCTCTTCCCACCCTGTCACATGCAAAAATGCTATTCCCTGTTCCCAGTTCCTCCGTCTCCACTGCATCTGTTCCCAGGATGAGGTTTTCCATTCCAGGACATCTCAAATGTCCCATTTCTTTAAGAATCGTGATTTCCCTTCTGCCATCATCAATGATGCCTTCACCCACATCTCCTCCATTTCCCGCACTTCAGCCCTCACCCCATCCTCCCGCCACCACAACAGGGACAGAGTTCCCCATGTCCTCACCTACCACCCCACCAACCTCCGGATCCAGCATATTACCCTCCACAACTTCCGCCGCCTTCAACAGGACCCCACCACTAAGCACAACTTTCCCTCTCCACCCCTCTCCACTTTCCGCAGGAATCGTTCCCTCTGTGAGTCCCTGTTCTGCATGTTCCTTCCCACAGATCTCCCACCCAGCACTTATCCCTGTAAGCGCAAGTGCTACACCTGTCCCTACACCTCCTCTCTTGCCACCATTCAGGGCCCCAAACAGTCCTTCCAAGTGAGGCAACACTTCACTTGTGAGTCTGTTGGGGTCATCTATTGCATCCGGTACTCCCTGTGTGGCCTCCTCTACATCAGTGAAACCCGACGCAGATTGGGGGACTGCTTCATCGAGCACCTCTGTTCCATCTGCCACAAGAGACCAGATCTCCCAGTTGCCACCCACTTCAACTCTGCTTCACACCTCCATTTGGATATGTCCATTCATGGCCTCCTCTACTGCCATGATGAGGCCAAAATCAGGTTGGAGGAGCAACACCTCATATACCGTCTGGGTAGTTTCCAGCCCCTTGGTATGAACATAGAATTCTCCAATTTCTGGTAATTCCCTCCACCTCCCTTCCCCTATCCCTATTTCACTCTACCCCCTCCCCCAGCTGCCTATCACCTCCTTCATGGTTCCGCCTCCTTCTACTACCCATTGTGCTTTCCCCTATTCCTTCTTCACCTTTCCTGCCTGTCACCTCCCTGCTTCACCTCCCCCACGCCTTTATCTTTCCCCTTACTGGTTTTTCACCTGGCACCTACCAGCCTTCTCCTTCCCACCCTCTCCCCACCTTCTTTGTAGGGGCTCTGCCCCCTCTCTCTTCAGTCCTGATGAAGGGTCTCGGCCCAAAGCGTTGACTGTTTCTACGGATGCTGCCCAACCTGCTGAGTTCCTCCAGTGTGTTGTGTGTGTTGATAGGAGAAGAGAGTGGATCTTGTGAGAAAGGGAAGCAAGAGGTCACCTAAACCATGCCTGGAAGAGAGCCCCGTCACTGATCATGAAAGCTCTTTCACTTGCTCGCCCTTGATAGTGACGCCATTGCATTTGATGCACAGTTAGGATGCATGTTTTATCAAACATGCAGACCACACTCTAGGAACAGGCTCAGAGTCCAAAGCATGACATTTCTCTGAAAAATAAAGGAAGTAAAATTCACATCTTAAATCTTCGAGGTTGCAGGTATGGATCAAAGTACTTATTTGAGCAAACATTAATATGAAGTTTAATTATTTGACCTATCATTCAGTAGCATCAATGGGTAGGATATTGGTTACAGAAGGGGCAAGAAGTATATTAATTTAGCAGCCATTTTAGCGTGTGTATTTTGGCCAGCTTGCAATGTCTTTGTATAACAGGTGAAGGCCAGATTGACATGTCAAGGTTTGCAGCTTAAAACAACCTGCTGGGGGAACTCAACTAGCCAGGCAGCATCTGTGGCCGGGGGGGGGGGGGGCACAGTCGATGTTTTGGCATAAGACTCTTCATATAGACCGAAAGATAGTGGAGAGATAGCAAATATAGAAAGGTGAAGGGAAGTAGTGGAGAAAGAGAAAGCAAGTGATAGGTGGAATCAGGTGAGGAGAAGTGATAACCAGATGGAGACAAGGATACTGTAATGGGAATAGCAATAGATGCTGGGAGGAGAAAGGTCTGCAGGTGAATCTAATAGGAGAGGAAGTTGATAAATGGAACCAATTGGGGGGGGGGAAGGAAGATGGGAACAGAGAGTGGAGAGGTACTATTGGAGAGAATGTGTGTGTAATAGGCAGATGCAGTGAATGGAGGACAGGTAGAAAGAATGATGGGGTTTATGATGAGTATAGGAAGATCTGAGTAAATCAGGAGGAGGGATAAAAGGGACAGAGGGTTGTTCTTTTGTTATGTGCCATGTCATACGACAAAGGCGATCATGGTCTTTTCATAACCACGATTGTACTTGGCAAATTTTTTTTAAAGAATTCGTTTGCCATTGCCTTCCTCTGGGCAGTATCTTTACAAGATGGATGGCCCCAGTCATTACCAATACTCCAGATATTATCTGATTGGCATCAGTGGCTGCATAACCAGGACTTGTAACATGCACCAGCTGCTCATATGACCATCCACCACCTGCTCCCATGGCTTCACATGACCCTGATCAGCGGGGGTGGGGGGCCGGTTTCTAAGCGGGTGATACATCTTGCCCGAGGGTGACCTGCAGCCTAGCAGAGGGAAGGAGTGTCTTCTACCTCCTTCGGGAAAGACATTTCCACCCAATTCCCCAGAGGGGAGTAGATGACCTGAACTCAGAATTCAATATAGATGCCATGTCAAGGTTTGTGTTTGCTAATGGTATTCCATTTCAGAAGACTGTTTCAAACAACAAGGATACATTCCATGCTGAGAGCTTCAAGGCACACATGCAAGAATTGTGAATCTTTAATGAGTGAAAAAAGCAGGACCTGTTCTTCATCTTTCTAGTAAATTACATGCAGATTAAAAATGAAACATGTGACTTTGCCAAAATATGGCAATTTCTTGTTGAGGCTACAGCAAAATCATAAAATTTCACAGCTACACTTTTGCAGTGGATGGTTCAAAAGACTGTGACAATTGTGTTTTCTGCTCCTGCAGATAATGACATACCCATGGTTTGTGACGAAGCTGGAACAGAAAGTACCTAATCTGTGTATAATGTCACTGCCATCTGTGCTCATCATTGGATTCTGCCTTGGTGATTGACACAAATCAATGGTCAGAATAGAGGTCAGTACCCCATGTATTAAGACCTCTTATGACGGCAAAAAAAAAGCTTAAATACCTTTGTAAAGATCACTGCTGCATTGATAACACTTAGTTTCTGCTTGGACAGCTGAAAAATTGAATTCTGGTTTAAAAGTAGAGAACATCAGATTCAAGATAATACCAGATTAAAGATGACAGTTTCTGACATTACTGAATAAACACTGTACAAGATTCTGCAGTATTCCAGCCATGTATTTTAATGCAGGCATGTATTAACTCCTGAATTTTAAAATGGATTAAAATCTTTACTAAGACAGCAAATGCAGGATTTATTTGAAAACATCAGTGAGTAGGCTGTCTTGGCAGAAGGATAGCTCTGTTTGAAAGGAAAGTTGAAGGAGCTGATTTGCTAAGGATGTGAGGGATGCCGCTCCCAATGCAAAATCTCCCTTAATGTTGAAAAAAAAACCAAAGGAGTTGATCGTAGATTACAAGAGCAATGGAGACAGGCTAGCCTCTGTTGACATCAATGGGACTGTAGTTGAGTGGGTGAGTAGTTTCAAGTTCCTCAGTGTACATATCACCGAGGATCTCACCTGAACTGTACATACCGGCTGTGTGGTGAAGCACAATAGCGCCTCTTTCACCTCAGAGAACTGAAGAAGTTTGGCATGAGTCCCCAGATCCTCAGGACTTTCTACGGAGGCACGATCGAGAGCATTCTGACTGACTGTGTCATCACCTGGTACCAGAACTGTACTACCCTTGGGCACTGCAGAGAGTGGTACGGACAGCCCAGCTCATCTGCGGATGTGAACTTCCCTCTGTTCAGGATATTTACAGTAGCAGGTGGGTAAGGAGGGCTTGGAGGAATCATCAGGGACCTAAACCACAAACTGTTTCAGCAGCTTCCACCCCTAGCAAACGCTACTGCAGCATTAAGGCCAGGGCACCATCAAATTCATCAATACACATTGATCTGATTGCATATCTGACTGTACATACATGTACACAACACAATTATGTATACCATCTTAGTGTTTGGGCAATATCCTCCCACATTTCCCTTCCTTATTGCTTGTACATAGCAGCGGAGACACAACATAAAGGTTTTTACTCCCTTTTGTTATGAGATGGATGTAAGAAATAAAATTCTAATTCTAATTCTGTACTCCTACTAGCTTGGGACTCATGATTTTCAATGATTTCCCAGTAGGCAGAAGAAGATGGGCTCCTTCATTGCCTCTCCGTGCCACATGTTCAAAGTGAAGATTCTGAGTGAGGTCGGACCCAGTGCTCCCTCTAAGGTGTGCACAAGGCAAATTAAACTCTGCAAAAAAAGTTGTCACTCTCTACCTCGTTGGCACGTTAATCATATTTCACAATCATATGCAATCACCTTTCCTTTTCCAGTTTCTGATGCGGATGGTGTTGACAATGTGGAGTTTGTGATGATTTGTCTGCAGATTTGAGAACTGGCTTAGTTATACTGTTTTTATTGAAGGAATTATTGATTCACTAAGTCAAATTCCAAAGAAGCAAGGGGTGTGAAGTGCAAAAGAACTGCTAGTTCATTTAAAGTAGAATGGCTTATTGAAACAGTAGAAACTGCTACACTGAATGCTCACGGGTGTCAAATACATCTTGTGAATCCAAATGCTCTGCTATCGGTGTGAAGCTCAGCAGAACCAGGAGAAAGCCTTGCTCTCCAGTGAGCTCTCCGCTTGCTTATCATTTGCATCAGTCTTTTTTGTCAGTTATTTCCTGTCCATTGTCTCTGTATGACAATCTTACCAATCCAGAATAAAGCATCAAAGAGAGTACCTGTAAAGGACTGAGCAATTGGCTTACGTCTCATGGTGCTGTTTCCATCAGTAAAATGTATTCAAGCTGGTTTGGTCCTAGGAGAAAGCAAAAATGTCACTACACTTTACAAACGTGTGGTCACGGTCACAGTTAACATGCAGACACCTTGTTCTAAAATGCCACCAGTGCTTGTCTAGTCTGATGCTCTTGGGCATCCTGCTCCAACTGACAGAGGAAGGCATTGAAAAATATTTTTTTTCCTCCAGGCTTATTTAATTCTGTTTATTTTCACTAAACAACTGGTGTTTGAGAGAGTGAGTAGCTGTTAGAAAGCTGCCGGAGATATGAGAAAAATGAAAATAGAGGTTTTGTCTGGAAGTGGAGAAATTAGATAGAACATAAATTTCAGGCTGAATATGGAGTAAAGTTAATCGTAAAGGGTGTGTGGAATGAATACCTTGAGTAGCCAGTAGTCATCCAAGCAGATGTAAGTGAGTAACTGAAGAAAAGAGTGTGTAATGTGAAGGGATTAAAGGAAAAAGTTAATGAACCTTAATAATCCAGAGGGTTATAGGTGCTCTGGTACACAGATCCCTTTCGTAAAGTATAAAGATTCAAACAAGAAAATAATAACAAGGTTGACATTGATCTTTATTAGGTAGTGCTTGGCATCAACCTTAACAAACTAAAGCTCAAATTTTTCAGTATTTTGGTCAATTCTTATCTGGAGGATAGAGCTCAGTTTGGGTATTGAATCTCCAAAGAAATACATGGTCCTCAGATAGGCAGCAAGATTAATAATAGGTTAAATGAAAAGTTTGATGTCAAGGCCATTTGGATTTTTAACTGTACATGAGTTTTATTCTCTTCAGTTTGGAACAGTGTGCCAAAAATTGTTAAGCAACTTGATGAGGATAATTCATAGAAAATAATTCTTCCTATGAGAAAATCCAGAATAATCCTAATATGATGTTTAGATAAGAGAAATTAGACACATTTCACAGGAGAGTCACAAAGCACGGCTGCCTGTCAAGATATTGGAAATTTAATTGGTTTCTACAAAATATTTCAGATGCAATGTCAATTTATATTTTCAAAACCAGTAGTGAGAATTTATTTTAGTAGGGGATGTGGAGAAAGTGCAGATGGCTAGAGCTGGAACGCGAGTCTGTGATGGTCAGAATGGAGACAGAGAAGGCACATTCTGAACAAAGGCAGCCAAGGCTACACTCCAGTATTTCCTTTTTGCCTTATAATCACCCATGACTGTGTATTCATGGACCAGCTGAGTATCTCTATGCTGATTGGAATCTAAGCCCCAAAGTCATCCAAGGGTACAGGAAATGCAACATGCTTTTGCCCCTTCCAACCATTGCTTCCCTTTTGATAACTACATTTAATATAATGAACAGTTCTTCACAAAACCTAAATCTTACATATACAAGTCCTGCAGTAGTTCTTTGCCATAGTAATGTGCCTTCCCAGTTAATGCAGGAGAACATCAGAAGACATAAGAATTTGACCATAATAGTTCATTTGGTCCATTGAGTCCACTCTGCCATTCTACCATGGTTGATTTATTATTCCTCCCAATCCCATTCTCATGCTTTCTCTCTGTAACCTTTGCACCCTTACTTAGCAAGAACCTATCACCCGCCACTTTAAATATACCCACAGCCTCCACAGCCATCTGCGGAAATTAATTCCACAGATCCACCACCCTCTGACTAAAAAAAAATTTCCTTGTTACCTCTGTTCTAACGGGACATCCTTGTGTTCCGAGACTATGTATGGTCCTAGACTCTACCACTATAGGAGGCATTCCCTCCATGACTGCTCTAACTATTCCTTTCAATATTTAACAGGATTTTTTCAATAAATAAAATCCTCAGTTTTTGATATTGAGTAGGTTTCAATGAGATCCTCCTGTTTCTTCTAAACTGCAGCAAGTACAGGCCAGGGCCATCAAATAAACATGCACTATAAACGTGAGAAATTCTGTAGATGCTGGAAATCCAAAGCAAAACACACAAAATGCTGGAGGAATTCAGCAGGTCAGGCAGCATCTATGGAAATGAATAAACAGTCAATGATTTGGGCAGACACCCTTCAAGACTGAAAGTGAAGGGAGAAGCCACCAGCATAAAAAGGTGAGGGGAGGGTAAGGAAGATAGCTAGAAGGTGATAGGTGAAGCCAGGTGGGTAGGACAGGTAAACAGTTGGAGAGGAAGGAATCTGATAGAAGAAGTGAATGGAACATAGGAGGTTTCCCTTCCTCCAACATTGATGCTGCCCTCACCCGCATCTCCTCCATTTCCTGAACATATGTGCTTTCCCCATCTTCCTGCCACCTTAACAGTGATAGAATTCCTCTTGTTCTTAACCTACCAGCCCAGTAGCCTTCGCATCCAACACATCATTCTCCACAACTTCTGCCATCTCTAAAGGAATCCTCCCACCAAATGCATCTTTACAAACCACCCCCCGTCTGTTTTCTACAGAGATCGCTCTTTCCAAGATTCCCTTGTCCATTCATCCCTCATCCACTAATCTCCTTTCCAGCAAGTGGTCAAAGTGCTACACCCACCCATACACCTCCCCCCTCACCTCCATTCAGGGCCCTAAGCAGTACTTTCAATTGAGGCAACATTTCAGCTGTGAATCTGCTGCCTTTGTCTATTGTGTCCAGTGCTATTGATGCAGCCTCTTCTACACTGGTGAGACCTGCCGTGAATTGGGGGACTGCTTTGCTGAGCACCTGTGCTCCATCCTCCAAAAGCAGAACATCCTGGTGGCCAAACATTTTTATTCCCCTTCCTGTTCCTGTTCTGAGATGTTAGGCCATGGCCTCCTCTTGTGCCATAACGAGGCCACCCTCAGGGTGGAGGAGCAACACCTTATATTCTATCTGGGTAGCCTCTAACCTGGTGGCATGAATATCAATTTCTCCTTCCGGTAAAAAAAAATTCCCTCACCCTCTTCTTCTATTTCCCACTCTGGCCTCAAACTTTCTTGCTACCTGTCACCTCCCCAATTCTCCTCCCCCTTCCCTTTCTCCTATGTTCCACTCTCTTCTCCTATCACTTTTTTATTCTGGCATCTTCCCCTTCCTTTCCAGTCCTAAGGAAGTTTCTCAGGCTAAAACCTCAACTGTTTATTCATTTCCAGAGATGCTCTCTGACTCGCTGAGATTCTGTGAAGCGTGTGATGTTTTCCATACATTACCCTTTCATTCCTGGGATCATTCTCATGAACATCCCCTGGATCCTCTCCAATGCCAGCACATCTTTTCTTTGATAAGGGGCCCAAAACTGCTCTCAATACTCCAGGTACATCTAACCAATGTCCTATAAAGCCTCAGAATCACAACCTCATTTTTGATATTCAGGTAGACTCGACCCTGAACACTGGATGCATAATCAGATTTCCAGGCCAATGTACATCATGCATAACAGACAGTCACAGAGTCATGGAGAAGTACAATACAAAAACAAGTCGTTCGGTCTATCTTGTCCATGCCGAAACCATTTAAACTACCGACTCTCATCAAACTGCACCAGAGCCATAACCCCCATATCCCTACTATCCAGGTACCCATCAAAACTTCCTTTAAAACTTAAAATCAAGCTCACATGCACACTTGTGCTGGCAGCTCATTCCACACTCTCACCGCCCTGTGAGTGAATAAGTTTTCCTTATGTTCCGCCTTAACCATTTCACCTTTCACCCTTACCCTTGACCTCTGGTTGTGGTCCCACCCAACCTCAGTTAAAAAAACCTGTTTGCATTTACCCTTTCTACACACCTCAATTTTGTACACCTCTATCAAATCTCTCAATCTTCTACATTCTAAAGAATATCATCCTCATCTATTCAATCTACCTTATAACTCAGGTCCTTCAGATCCGGCAACGTTCTTGTAAATTTTCTCTGCACTCTTTCAACCCTTTTTACATCTCTCCTGCAGGTAGGAAACCCAAACTGCTCCAATACTCCAAATTAGGCATCACCAAACTCTTAAGACCACAAGATATAGGAGCAGAATTACCATTTGAACCATCGAGTCTGCTCTGCCATTTCATCATGGCTGATCAAATTTTCCTCTCACCCCCAATCTCCAGCCTTCTTCCTGTATCCCTTCATTCCCTGACCAATCAAAAATCTATCTGTCATAAAGGGGGTGGGCGGCACTGGGAGAAGACCCAAGTGCAAGACACAGACACTGAAGTACTAGGACCAGGACGTGAGTCAAGCAAGCAAGGGAAGTGGGGAAGAGATGACGCTGGACAAGACACAGGCCCTGGACGGGGCTAGGATACAGGGGCTGGGTTAGGGCTAGACTAGGAGAGTGGGACCTGGACGAGGAACTAGGAACTTGGAACCTGGACCAGGACTCTGAGCCAGAGACTGGACAGGGACCCAGAATCTGGGTCTTGACTCGGGCTCGGACCCTGGACCTAGGCGAGGACAAAACATGACAAGGCAACAGGTCTGGACATGGTGGCAGGATACGGCACTCCTGAGCAGGCCACAGGACCAGAACTGGATGAGGACACAAAGCTAAGACTTGGACCAGGGAGACAGGAACACAGAGCCTCGGTTGGTCTTGGGAGACAGGAACGCAGAACACAGAGCCTCGGTAGGTCTTGGGAGACAGGAGCGCAGAACACAGAGCCTCGGTAGGTCTTGGGAGACAGGAGCGCAGAACACAGAGCCTCGGTAGGTCTTGGGAGACAGGAGCGCAGAACACAGAGCCTCGGTAGGTCTTGGGAGACAGGAGCGCAGAACACAGAGCCTCGGTAGGTCTTGGGAGACAGGAGCGCAGAACACAGAGCCTCGGTAGGTCTTGGGAGACAGGAGCGCAGAACACAGAGCCTCGGTAGGTCTTGGGAGACAGGAGCGCAGAACACAGAGCCTCGGTAGGTCTTGGGAGACAGGAGCGCAGAACACAGAGCCTCGGTAGGTCTTGGGAGACAGGAGCGCAGAACACAGAGCCTCGGTAGGTCTTGGGAGACAGGAGCGCAGAACACAGAGCCTCGGTAGGTCTTGGGAGACAGGAGCGCAGAACACAGAGCCTCGGTAGGTCTTGGGAGACAGGAGCGCAGAACACAGAGCCTCGGTAGGTCTTGGGAGACAGGAGCGCAGAACACAGAGCCTCGGTAGGTCTTGGGAGACAGGAGCGCAGAACACAGAGCCTCGGTAGGTCTTGGGAGACAGGAGCGCAGAACACAGAGCCTCGGTAGGTCTTGGGAGACAGGAGCGCAGAACACAGAGCCTCGGTAGGTCTTGGGAGACAGGAGCGCAGAACACAGAGCCTCGGTAGGTCTTGGGAGACAGGAGCGCAGAACACAGAGCCTCGGTAGGTCTTGGGAGACAGGAGCGCAGAACACAGAGCCTCGGTAGGTCTTGGGAGACAGGAGCGCAGAACACAGAGCCTCGGTAGGTCTTGGGAGACAGGAGCGCAGAACACAGAGCCTCGGTAGGTCTTGGGAGACAGGAGCGCAGAACACAGAGCCTCGGTAGGTCTTGGGAGACAGGAGCGCAGAACACAGAGCCTCGGTAGGTCTTGGGAGACAGGAGCGCAGAACACAGAGCCTCGGTAGGTCTTGGGAGACAGGAGCGCAGAACACAGAGCCTCGGTAGGTCTTGGGAGACAGGAGCGCAGAACACAGAGCCTCGGTAGGTCTTGGGAGACAGGAGCGCAGAACACAGAGCCTCGGTAGGTCTTGGGAGACAGGAGCGCAGAACACAGAGCCTCGGTAGGTCTTGGGAGACAGGAGCGCAGAACACAGAGCCTCGGTAGGTCTTGGGAGACAGGAGCGCAGAACACAGAGCCTCGGTAGGTCTTGGGAGACAGGAGCGCAGAACACAGAGCCTCGGTAGGTCTTGGGAGACAGGAGCGCAGAACACAGAGCCTCGGTAGGTCTTGGGAGACAGGAGCGCAGAACACAGAGCCTCGGTAGGTCTTGGGAGACAGGAGCGCAGAACACAGAGCCTCGGTAGGTCTTGGGAGACAGGAGCGCAGAACACAGAGCCTCGGTAGGTCTTGGGAGACAGGAGCGCAGAACACAGAGCCTCGGTAGGTCTTGGGAGACAGGAGCGCAGAACACAGAGCCTCGGTAGGTCTTGGGAGACAGGAGCGCAGAACACAGAGCCTCGGTAGGTCTTGGGAGACAGGAGCGCAGAACACAGAGCCTCGGTAGGTCTTGGGAGACAGGAGCGCAGAACACAGAGCCTCGGTAGGTCTTGGGAGACAGGAGCGCAGAACACAGAGCCTCGGTAGGTCTTGGGAGACAGGAGCGCAGAACACAGAGCCTCGGTAGGTCTTGGGAGACAGGAGCGCAGAACACAGAGCCTCGGTAGGTCTTGGGAGACAGGAACGCAGAACACAGAGCCTCGGTAGGTCTTGGGAGACAGGAACGCAGAACACAGAGCCTTGGTCTTGACAGACAGGAACATGGAATACGGAGCCGGGAGCCTTCTTGGGAACAGGATGTAGGGCCGGGATTCATACACAGAATGATGAGCATGACAAGACGGTTCTCAACATAAGATAGCAGCAAACAGCCAGACCTACCTAGCAAAGGTGTAGATAGAGACAGTGCCCAACTCAAGGTGGCGGCAAATGACCAGACCTATCTAACAAAGGCAAGAACACAAAGAGACAGTTCCAAACAACAAAAGATGGCTCCTTATCTAGACACAGCAAGGCTCCAGCCTTGCTCAAGCAGTAGAACTTGACAGTGATACAGGCGCAGACGCAGGCGATGTTGCAGGCAAGTCTTCAGGCTGAGGCTTCAGGAGGAAGGTAAGGTGAGGGGAAGGGAAGGGAACAGTCCAGCAACTGAAGCTGTTTATGTAGCCAGCCCAAAATTGGAATCATGTGCCTCAATTAAGACACACAACAGGACAAGGGAAAACTGGAAAACCTGGAATAAGGAACATGGACCGGACCATGAACCGGAATGCAGACTTCACGGACGGGACCATGACACTATCAACCTTTTCTTTAAATATACATAAAGACTTGGCCTCCACAGCTGCCTGGGGCAAAGAATTCCACAGATTCACCACTCTCTGGCTAAAGAAATTTTTCCACATCTCCATTCTAAAAGGACAGCCGTCTATTCTGAGGCTGTGTCCTCTGGTCTTAGACTCAGAAACGTACTCTCCACATACACTCTATCAAAGCCTCTCACCATTCAATAGGTTTCAATGAAGTAAACTCCTCATTCTTCTGCATTCTAGTGAATACAGACCTGGAGCCATCAGATATTCTTCATATGACAAGCCATTCAATCCTGAGATTATTTTCATGAACCTCCTTCAAACCATCTCCAGTTACAGCACATCCTTTCAAAGATAAGAGGCCCTAACCTGCTCACAATACTCCTGGTGAAGCCTCAACATGATATCCTTGCTTTTATATTTCAAGTCCATTGGAAATTAATGCTAACATTGTACTTGCCTTCCTCACCACAGTTTCAACCTGCAAATTAACCTTTAGGGAATCCTGCACAATCCTACCAAGTCCCATTGCACCCCAGTTTTTTGTATTTTCTCTCCATTTAGAAAATAGTCAACCCTTTCATTTCTTCTACCAAAGTGCATAACCATACACTTTACGATACTGTATTCTATCTGCCATTTTTGATGTCAGCCTCTGAGACAGAGATCACAAGGTCACAAGGTGCAGCAGGGATCCTCACAGCTGTAGTGCCATTTGTCATTTGCTGAGAAACCTGTGGTGTTAGATCATTAGATCATAATATATAGGAGCAGAATTAGGCCGTTTGGCCCATTGAGTCTGCTCCACATTTTATCATGGCTGATACATTTTCCCTCTCAGTCCCAATCTCCTACCTCCTCCTTGGATCCGTTCATGCCCTGACTCTTCAAGAATCTATCAAGATCTACATTAAATATACACAATAATTTGGCCTTCGCAACTGCCTATGGCAACAACTTCCACAGATTCATCTCTCTCTGCTGAAGAAATTTCTTCTCATCTCTATTCTGAAAGGATGCAACTTAATTTTGATGTTGTGTCCACCATCATCAGAAACATCTGCTCTATATCCACCCTATTGAGGCCTTTCAACATCTGATGGGTTTCAATGAGGTCACCCCTCATCTTCTGAATTCCAGTGAATAGAGGCCCAGAACTATCAAACACTCTTTATATTTGACATGCCTTTCAATCCCGGAATCATTTTTGTGAACCTTCTTTGAATGTTATATTTCAATTGCCTTCCTCACAACAAACTCAAACTGTAAATTAACCTTTAGGGATTCTGAAACGAGGACTCCCAAGTCCCTTTGTACCTCAGATTTTTGAATTGTCTTTCCAGTTAGAAAATAGACTATGCTTTTATTTATTCTACCAATGTGCATGACCATACACTTCCCGACACTATGTTCCATCTGCCACTTATTTGCCCATTCTCCGAATCTGTCTGAGTCCTTCTGTAGCTTCTCTACTTCCTCAAAACTACTGGCCCCTCCACCTACATTTGTATCACTTGCAACCTTGGCCTCAAAGCCATCAAATCCATCATCCAAATTATTGGCATATACAGCTGAAGTCAGACGTTTACATACACCATAGCCAAATATATTTAAACACAGTTTTTCACAATTCCTGACATTTAATCCGAGAAAACATTCCCCGTCTTATGTCAGTTAGGATAACTACTTTATTTTAAGAAAGTGAAATGTCAGAATAATAGCAGAGAGAATGATTTATTTCAGCTTTTATTTCTTTCATCACTTTCCCAGTGGGCCAGAAGTTTACAATACATACACTGTTAGTATTTGGTAGCATTGCCTTTAAATTGTTTAACTTGGGTCAAACGTTTTGGGTAGCCTTCCACAAATTTCTCACAGTAAGATGCTGGAATTTTGCTCCAGACAGAACTGGTGTAACTGAGTCAGGTTTGTAGGCCTCCTTGCTCGCACACACTTTTTCAGTTTCTTCCCACAAATTTTCTATTGGATTGAGGTCAGGGCTATGTGATGGCCACTCCAATACCTTGACTTTGTTGTCCTTAAGCAATTTTTCCACAACTTTGGAGGTATGCTTGTCCATTTGGAAGACCCATTTGCAACCAAGCTTTAACTTCTTGGCTGATGTCGTGAGATGTTGCTTCAATATATCCACATAAGTTTCCTTCCTCATGATGCCATCTATTTTGTGAAGTGCACCAGTCCCTCCTGCAGCAAAGCACCCCCGCAACATGATGCTGCCACCCTCATGCTTCACGGTTGCGATTGACACAACAGGGCGTTGGGAATGGACCCAAATGCAAGACACAGACACTGAAGTACTAGGAACAGGACTTGACTAGACTAGGGATGTGACAGGATACAGACAAGGAGCAGAGACAAGAACGCAGACTTGGGCTAGGACATGGACTAGACGCAGGGAACCCGGACAAGGAGCTATGAACTAGGAGCCTGGGCTTGGACTCTGAGCCAGAGACTGGACAAGGACCAAGGACCAGGGTCTTGCCTCGGGCTCAGACCCCAAAACCAGGCAAGGACATGACATGGCTACCGGACAGGATGTGGCTGGGGTCTTGGCTCTTGAGGCGTGAGGCTGGAGTCTTTGTTCTTGAACTTCGAGACAGGCTGGGGTCTTGGCTCTTGAACTTGGAGACAGGCTGGGGTCTTGGCTCTTGAACTTGGACACAGGCTGGGTTCTTGGCTCTTGAACTTGGAGATAGGCTGGGGTCTTGGGTCTCGAGGCTGCAGGCTGGGGTCTTGGGTCTTGGAATGCGGAAGCTGATAACGCGGAGGCTGGAGCTCGGAGGCAGCCTGGGAAATGTACATCAACATAGAGCCGAGACTTAACCTTCGAAAAGCCAGAACTCATCTTTAACATGACACCAACATGAGACAGGACAGTACATAGACATAGAGCCGGGACTTATACTTAGACAAGCCGGGACTCAACCTCTCCACACCAAGGTGGGACAGGACCATCTGTCAGGTAACGGAAGAACAGCCAGATTTACCCAACAGAGGCAAAGGCAAGACAAGACATGTCCCCCCACAGGGCAACGGCAGAACGGCCTGACTTACCCCACGGAGGTGAGGATAAAACAAGACAGCTCCCCCCATAGGGTAATGGCAGAAGTGCCTGACTTACCCCCACAGAGGCGAGGACAAGAAGAGACAAACACCAAAGAATGACAGACAGTTCCATCTCTGCATCCAGGTTGCTCCGAGTAGCAGTTACGGCTAGCAACCTCGGCTGGCTATGGAAACAGCTGGATCCCTACCTAGCTCGGAGTGGCTAGCAGCCACTCAGCAGCATGGGAAACAGTTGAATCCATACCGCAAAGACAGCTCTGACTACTGACAGCAAGGCTCCATGAAGCGATGGTTCTTCAATGCGGCCTAAAGATGGCAGATAGCCACAATAACCTTCCACCGGCAGGTTGCTCCCAGAGAATCTTGACAAGACAAACCAACCGCTCACACTCAACCCCAAGGTTACTTATATTCCAAGCCCCAAGATGGGAATCAGGTGCCTATGATTAACTCAGTCAAAACAAGGGACAGCTGGAAGACTCGGAGTCCTGAGTCCACTGACTGGACTGTAACAGGGATGGTGTTCTTTGGCTTGCAAGGCTTACCCTTTTGCCTCCAAACATAATGATGGTCATTATGGCCAAACAGTTCAATTTTTGTTTCATCAGACCAGAGGACATTTTTTCCAAAAAATAAGGTCTTTGTCCCCATGTGCACTTGCAAACTGTAGTCTGGCTTTTTTATGGCAGTTTTGGAGCAGTGTCTTCCTTGCTGAGCAGCCTTTCAGGTTATGCCGATATAGGACATGTTGTTCTGTGGCTATAGATACATGACTACATAGTCATAGTCATACTTTATTGATCCCGGGGAAATTGGTTTTCGTTACAGTTGCACCATAAATAATAAATAGTAATAGAACCATAAATAGTTAAACAGTAATATGTAAATTATGCCAGTAAATTATGAAATAAGTCCAGGATCAGCCTATTGGCTCAGGGTGTCTGACCCTCCAAGGGAGGAGTTGTAAAGTTTGATGGCCACAGGCAGGAATGACTTCCTATGACGCTCTGTGTTGCATCTCGGTGGAATGAGTCTCTGGCGGAATGTACTCCTGTGCCCACCCAGTACATTATGTAGTGGATGGGAGACATTGACCAAGATGGCATGCAACTTAGACAGCATCCTCTTTTCAGACACCACTGTCAGAGAGTCCAGTTCCATCCCTGCAACATCACTGGCCTTACAAATGAGTTTGTTGATTCTGTTGGTGTCTGCTACCCTCAGCCTGCTGCCCCAGCACACAACAGCAAACATGATACCACGGGCCACCACAGACTCGTAGAACATCCTCAGCATCGTCCAGCAGATGTTAAAGGACCTCAGTCTCCTCAGGAAATAGAGACGGCTCTGAACCTTCTTGTAGACAGCCTCAGTGCTCTTTGACCAGTCCAGTTTATTGTCAATTCATATCCCCAGGTATTTGTAATCCTCCACCATGTCCACACTGATCCCCTGGATGGAAACAGGGGTCACCGGTACCTTGGCTCTCCTCAGGTCTACCACCAGCTCCTTCGTCTTCTTCACATTAAGCTGCAGATAATTCTGCTCACACCATGTGACAAAGTTTCCTGCCGTAGACCTGTACTCAACCTCACCTCCCTTGCTGATGCATCCAACTATGGCAGAGTCATCCGAAAACTTCTGAAGATGACAAGACTCTGTGCAGTAGTTGAAGTCCGAGGTGTAAATGGTGAAGAGAAAGGGAGACAAGACAGTCCCCTGTGGAGCCCCAGTGCTGCTGATCACTCTGTCGGACCCACAGTGTTGCAAGCACACGTATTGTGGTCTGCCAGTCAGATAATCAAGAATCCATGACACCAGGGAAGCATCCACCTGCATCGTTGTCAACTTCTCCCCCAGCAGAGCAGGGCGGATGGTGTTGAACGCACTGGAGAAGTCAAAAAACATGACCCTCACAGTGCTCGCTGGCTTGTCCAGGTGGGCATAGACACGGTTCAGCAGGTAGATGATGGCATCCTCAACTCCTAGTCGGGGCTGGTAGGCGAACTGGAGGGGATCTAAGTGTGGCCTGCCCATAGACCAGAGCAGCTACTGAACAAGTCTCTCCAGGGTCTTCATGATGTGGGAGGTCAATGTCACCGGTCTGTAGTCATTGAGGCTACCTATTTCCTCCAGCATCTTCACAAGGTCCTTTGCTGTTGTTCTGGGATTGATTTGTACTTTTCACACCTAAGTACATTTGTCTCTAGGAGACAGAATGTGTCTCCTTTGTGATCAGTATGGCCGCTGCGTGCTCCCATGGTGTTTATACTTGAGTACTATTGTTTGTACAGTTGAATGTGATACCTTCAGGCATTTAGAGATTGCTCACAAGGGTAAACAAGACTTGACATCATCTTCTGACCTCAATCCGATAGAAAATTTGTGGGCAGAACTGAAAAAGCATGTGCGAGCAAGGAGGCCTACAAATCTGATTCAGTTAAACTAGTTCTGTCTGGAGCAATGGAACAAAATTCCAGCAACTTACTGTGAGAAGCTTGTGGAAGGTGAACCAAAACATTTGACCCAAGTTAAACAATTCAAAGGCAATGCTACCAAATACTAACAAAGTGTATGTAAACTTCTGACCCACTGGGAAAGTGATGAAAGAAATTAAAGCTGAAATAAATCATTCTCTCTACTATTATTCTGACATTTCACAATCTTAAATAAATTAGTGATCCTAATTGACCTAAGACAGGGAATGTTTTCTAGGATTAAATGTCAGGAATTGTGAAAAACTGAGTTTAAATGTATTTGGCTTCTGACTTGAACTGTACCATAAAATGAAGAGGTCCCTTGTGGAACTCCACTAGTCACTGACAGCCATCCAGAAACGGTTCCCTTTATTCCCCCTCTTTTCCCCCTGCCAATCAGCCAATCTTCAATCAATGCTAGTATCTTTCCTGTAAACCAAGGGCCCTTAACTTGTTAAGCAGCTTCTTGTCAAAGCCTTCTGAAAAGCAAGAACACAACATCCACCGATTCTCCTTTGTCTATCCTGCTTGTTATGTCTTCAAAGAATTCCAACAGATTTGTCAGGCAAGATTTTCCCTTGAAGAAATCATGCAGACTACAGCCTATTTTATCATGCGTCTCTAAGTACCCTGAGAACTCATCCTGAATAATCAACTTGAGGTCCGACAAACTGGCCTAGTTTCCTTTCTTCTGCCTCTCTCCCTTCTTGAAGAGTGGAGTGGTAGTTGCAATTTCTTATTTCTCTAGAGCCATGCCAGAATCAACTCATTCTGGAAAGATCATTTCTAACGGCTCCACAATCTCTTCAGCCACCTCTTTCAGAACCCTGGAGTGTTGTCCATCTGGTACAGGTGACTTATCTGCCTTTGTACATTTCAGTTTTCCAGGAACATTCTCTGTAGTAATGGTAACTTCACGCACTTCTGCCCACTGACACTCTTGAACTTCTGACATACCACCAGTGTCTTCTACAGTGAAGACTGATGCAAAATATTTATTCACTTCATCTGACCTTTCCTTACTCCCTTTTACTACCTCTCCAGCATGGTTTTCAAGCAGTCCGATATCTATTCTCATCACTCTTTCACACTTAATAAATCTGAAGAAACTTTTGATATCCTCTGTTATATCATTGGCTAGCTTACTTTCACATTCCATCTCTTCCTTCATTATGACTTTTTTAGTTGCCTTCTGTTGGTTTTTAAAAGCTTCACTAACTTCTCACTAATTTTTGCTCTGCTATATTCCCTCTCTTTGTCTGTTATAATGACTTTGACTTCTCTTGTCAGCCATGGTTGTGTCATCCTGCCTTTGGAATACTTTTTCTGCTTTGGGATGTATACGTCCTGCACCTTCTGAATTGCTCCCAGAAATTCCAGCCATTGCTGCTCTGCCGTCATTCCTGCCAGTGCTCTTGTTCAATCAATTCTGGCCAGCTCCTCACTCATGCCCCTTTACTACACTGTAATTCTTCTCAAATTTCAGGGTGAATTCCATCATTTTATGATCACTGTTCCCTAAACTCTCTAACCAATTCTGATTCATTGCACAACACCTAATCCGGAAATGCTGATTCTGCAGTGCGTTCAACCATGAGCTGCCCTAAAAAGCCGTCTCATAGGGATTCTGTAAATTTCCTCACTTGGGATCCAGCACCAACCTGATTTCCAATCTATCTGCATATTGAAATCCTACATGACTACGGTAACATTGCCCTTTAATATGCATTTTCATCTCCCATTGTAATTTGTAGATCACATCTTTACTACTGTTGGGGGTCTGTATATAACTCACATCAGAGTCCTTTTACCCTTGCAATTCCTTAGCTCTATCCATGATAATTCTATCCATGAGATTAGCTGATCCTATGTCACCTCATTCTAAAGATTTGATTTCTTTTTTTGCCAGCAGAGCTGTGCCATCCCCTCAGCCTAATGCCTGTCTTTTCAATACAATGTCTATCCTTGGACATTAATCTCACAGCTATAATCTTATTTCAGTTACGATCCAGTGATGCCCACAACGTCATACGTGCAAATCTGTATCTGCACTAAAAGTTCATCTTATTCCGTATACTGCATGCATTCAAATATAACATCTTCAGTCCTGTATTCACCCTTTTTGATTTTGTCCACTTTTTACATTGCGAATCATCCTGTTGACCGCAATTTTGCCCTGTCATCAGCCTTTCCTTGCTAGGAATCTCACTACATATTTCCTCCTGTCAAATTAGTTTAAACCTTCCTCAACAACTCTAGCAAACCTGCCTGCAAGAATATTGGACCCTCTCAGATTCAGATGTAACCATCTCTGTTGTTTAGGTCTTACTTTCTCCAGAAGTGATCCCAGTGATCCATGAATCCGAACCCCCTACCTCCTGCTCCAGTTCCTCATTCATGCATTTATGTGCCAAATCATCCTATTCTTATCCTCACTGGCATGTCACACGGGCTGCAAACTCCCTGGATGTCCTGTTTTTCAGCATTCTACCTAGCTCCCTAAAATCTCTCTTCAGGACTTCCTTACCTTCCTTACCTATGTCAATAGTTTCAGTAAGGCTACTCAGCCTTCCACTTCAGAATGCTGTGGAGCCTATCTCTGACCCTAGTACCTGGGAGGCAACATACCACCTGGATGGCTGTATCGCACTCACAGAATCTCATCTCTGTACCACTGCAGTCCATTTCACCTCTCTTGTCTTCTGAGCCTCAGCACCAGACCCAGTGCCAGAGATCTGGTCTCTGTGGTTCCCCCTCCCCCCCGCCAACAGTATCCAGCGTTGTAGTCTTTCTTGACCAGAGATGGTCAGAGAGAGAGAGACATTAAGGAAAGAGACTTCATAGCAAAGATTGTTGTGTGATCCCTGAATTCAAAGCTGAAAACAAAGCACGGATAAAAGACGCACAAAGCAAAACAACATTGAAAGCTTCTGAAAAAGATACCCTGTCAGGCAAATGAATCCAGACAAGAAGATGTTTTAAAAAATGTCAGCACGAGGAAGTACTTGCTGTGTAGGAACAGAAAGGGTGGAAACTGGCCTTTGGTCATTTATGTTAAATGTGCAGTACTGTAGTTGGTGTGTACTATTGCCAATTGAACTGAATTTCAAAAGTGAAGACAACATCGAACCATTGCTTGCTTGAGCATTTAATGTCTGATCAAAGAAAATAACTCTGCTCCATTAATCTAGTTGAATTAATAGCCATACCAATCACTGGACTTTAACTTTGAAGGAAATTAAACCTCATTTCGATGTTAAGACCCAAACTTCTGGTCATCTAGTTCTCTTCATTTTGAACACCATTGAATTGATTTTAAGTTTTCCACTCTATTAAAATGCAGCTCATGGACATGTGCCATTAATAACAATTACTTGCTGTCTTTTCTTGCTGGTTTATTTAGATGGTATTTCTCTTTGCTTCATCTTGTATTCTGAATTAAAACTATTAATGTAGACATGTCTGCTCTGTAACTTTGGTCAATTTATTTGTTTGCGTCAATGTCTGGCATACATGGAAGCCCTTCAGTAGTTTCCATCAGTGAGCCAGTTTAGTTGATCACTCTTCAAGTGTAGTGGAGGTGCAACAGACTGCAGATGCTGGAAACTGGAGGGAAAATAAACCAGAGAGGTGTAGGAACTCAATGGGTCATAGAGCATCTGTGGAGGGGAAACGACAGCCAACGTTTTGGGTCAATACCTTTCATCTGGTCTGAAAGGCAAAAGGGGGATTGCCAGTACGAAAAGGTGAGTGGAGCAAGAGCTGGTAAGTGACAAGTGGTTCCAGGTGAGGAAGAGTAATATGCAGCTGGAGTAGGATACGGTAGGAAGATGGAGAATGGAACCAATTAAGGGAGTGGAGTGGGCAAATAGGAATAGTTGGGGGAGGGCACGCAGTGCGAGGACTGCGTATAAGGAGGGCAGATGGAGTGGGCAGAGGAGGGCAAAGTATTAGGGTTACAAGGGGCTAGGTGGGATGGTGCATGGGGGGCTTTCTTTGTTTATATATTATCCTCTTCCAATTCTACAGTGTATCACCTCCATGAGAAGAATAGGCACTCACTGATTATCGGTCATCAAACCGGTATGAGATTGAGGAGGCCTTCAGAACGCAATTGATAAACATGAGAATGAACAACAAACTGTGCCAATGTACTGGCATTATGAGCTGATCACAGCACAGATTACGCCACATTTTACGAAGGAACTGAACATCAGTTGCATCAGCCACATTTTCTTGTCTCTCTGCACCCAAATTGTTTTAAGTGACTGAACTTGGATGTACAAACAAATGCCCTCAGAGTTGACCTCCTGGTTATCTCTCCCTATCAATTTCTATGATTGATATTATACATTTCAACTTATTTATACTAATTTTTCTGCCATAAAATAGTTTTATCTACTAAATGGCTTTATCGTCATGGATGGGTTTATTGAGTGCAATGTGCTGATCAATCATCTTATTTGTTTTTGATATCTAATTTCCTGCACTTATTATCATCAAATCATCAGACTGTAAGACATATGAGGAGAATTAGGCTATTCAGCCCATCAAGATCACTCTGCCATTCAACCATGGCTGATTTATTTTTCCTTTCAACCCCATTCTCCTTTCTTCTCCCTATAACATTTGACACCCTTACCAAACAATAAAGCTATCGATCTCGGTTTTAAATATACCCATGATTGTCCCCCAGAGCCATTCATGGCAATGAATTCCACAGATTCAGTACTCTGTGGCTATAGAAATTCGTACTTATTTCTGTTCTAAAGGGACATCCTTCTATTCTGAGGTTGTGCCCTCTGATGTTGGACTATTGGAAACATTCTCCTTATGTCTAGTCTGCCTGGGCTTTTCAATATCTGGTAGGTTTGCGTGTGATCTCCCCTCATTCATCTAAACTCCAGTCAGTACAGGCCCAGGGCCATCAAATGCTCTTCATATGTTAAACTTTTCATTCCTAGATCATTCTCATAAGCCTCCTCTGGTTCCTTTCCAATGGCAGCATACTTTTTCTTAGATGCAGGCCCAAAACTCCTCACAATACTTACAATGCGGTCTGACCACTGCCATATAAAGCCTCAGCATCTCCCTATCCTGTCCTCTTTTGAAATCCTTGTACAATAGCTTTGGAGACAAACAGTTACTCTGCCGCATTCCTATTTAGTGCTCCTCCATGGCTTCAGCAGGCCAAGGACATTTGCAATGGGTATGGCCAAAGGATGTTAACCTATAGTTTCAAGGCTGATTTACAGGTAGGCTGGCTTGGTGTGGCTTTAAACAAAGCAAAAATAGCAAGGCCTGAAAAAGAGTAGCATGTACATTTCCTGTTCCACTGTCACTTACATTAGTTAGTGCCAGTGTTCAAATTGTGTCAAAGTAGACAATGAGTTTCAGTGGATTTTAAAATCTTTTCTGCAACTTCATCTAGCTAATTAATTCTTGAGTGATCATGAGATTAATAATATACGATGAAAAGTGTCAAGTTTTGGATGAGACACTGAACTAAACCCTCTAGGTAAAAGAGCTCCTGGTACAATATGGAAGATTGGTGTTATGAATAATATTTACCCCTCAATCAAAATCACTAAAATTGATTATTTGCTCATTATTGTGAGGTCCAATTAGCAATCTGGTTTATCATGGAGAGACATACTGTCATAGAGTCATATAGCATGAAAGTGGGCTATCTGTCCAATGGGCACCCATTCCTATTAATCCAGCATTTGGCTCATGGCCTTTTATGTCTAGGGATTTAAGTGCTTGTCTAGACTCTTCCTAAATGCTGTAAGTAATTCTTCCATCACTCCCTCTGTCAGTGCATTCCATGTACTCACCAGTCCCTACGTGAAGCACTCATTTGAACATTAATGATGTCTAAACTGGAGGCTGTGTTGTATACATTACATGTTGGCATTTCATTTTTTATAATTTGCCTTGGAATATGCTGAGTTTGAGAAAGAAAAGACGTACTGTAAATGTACATTCCACCTAGCGGAACTTGCCCTCACTCTAAATAGTTTATCCTTTGGCTCATCCCACTTCCTTCAAACAAAAGGCGTAGCCATGGGCACTCGCATGGGTCAAATCAAGTCAAGTCGCTTTTTATTGTCATTTTGACTATAAACTGCTGGTACAGGACAGTAAAAATGAAACAACATTCCTCCAGGACCATGGTGCTACATGAAAAAACACAAAACTACACTAGACTAAGTGAGACAACACAAGGCTACGCTAGACTACGCAAAACAACACAAAAACTACACTAGACTACAGACCTACACAGGACTACATAAAGTGCACAAATCAGTGCAGGGCAGTACAATGAATAATAAACAAGACAATAGGCACAGTAGAGGATAAATTACAATATAATAATGAATGATGTAGATGTCAGTCTAGACTCTGGGTATTGAGGAGTCTGATGGCTTGGGGGAAGAAACTGTTGCACAGTTTGGTCGTGAGAGCCTGAATGCTTCGGTACCTTTTGCCAGATGGCAGGAGGGAGAAGAGTTTGTGTGAGGGGTGCATGGGGTCCTTCATAATGCTGTTAGCTTTACGGGTGCAGCGTGTGGTGTAAATGTCTGTAATGGCGGGAAGAGAGACCCGGATGATCTTCTCAGCTGACCTCACTATCCGCTGCAGGGTCTTGCGATCCGAGACAGTGCAATTCCCGAACCAGGCAGTGATGCAGCTGCTCAGGATGCTCTCGATACATTCTCTGTAGAATGTGGTGAGGATGGGGGCGGTGGGAGATGGACTTTACTCAGCCTTCGCAGAAAGTAGAGAGGCTGCTGGGCTTTCTTGGCTATGGAGCTGGTGTTGAGGGACCAGGCAAGGGTCCCAACTATGCCTGCCTGTTTGTCGGCTATGTGGAATAATCTATGTTCCAACCCTACACTGGTGATCGTCCCAACCTTCTCCTATGCTACATTGATGACTGCATTGGTGCTGCACCCTGCACCCATGCTGAACTTGTCAACTTCATCCGCTTTGCCTCCAACTTCCACCCTTCCCTCAAACTTACCTGGTCCATTTCCGACACCTCCCTCCCTTTTTTCGATCTCACTGTCTCTGTCTCTGGAGACAGCTTATCCACCAATGTCTATTATAAACCCACAGACTCTCACAGCTACCTTGACTATACCTCATCCTACCCTGTTACTCGTAAAAACGCCATCCCCTCGCATAATTCCTCCATCTCCGCCTAATCTGCTCTCAGGATGAGGCTTTTCATTCTAGAATGAAGCAGATATCTGCCTTTTTCGAAGAAAAGGGATTCCCTAACTCCACCATCAACACGGCCCTCAACTGTATCCCTACCATTTCACACATGTCTGCTCTTATCCCATCCTCCCGCCGCCTTACTAGGGATAAGGTTCTTCTTGTCCTCACCTACCACCCCACCAGCTTCTGCGTCCAGCACATAATTCTCCGAAACTTCTGCCACCACCAATGGGATCCCACCACCAAGTATGTCCCCTCCCCCCCCATCGTTTTCTGCTTTCCACAGGGATCGCTCCCTATGTGACTCCCTTGTCCATTCATTTCTCCTGGTACTTATCCTTGCAAGTGGAACAAGTGCTTCGTCTGCCTTTACACCTCTTCCCTCACTACCATTCAGGGCCCTAAACAGTCCTTCCAGGTGAGACGAACCTTCATCTGTGAATCTGTTGGGGTCATATACTTACTCCAGTGCTCCTGGTGTGGCCTCCTGTATATCGGTGAGATCTGATGTAGATTGGGAGACTGCTTCACCAGAAAAAGCAGGATCTCCCAGTGGTCACCCATTTTAATTCCACTTCCCATTCCCATTCTGATATGTCCATCCATGGCCTCCTCCACTGTTGTGATAAGGTCACAATTAGGTTGGAGGAACAACACCTTATATTCTATTTGCGTAGCCTCCAACCTGATGGCATGAACATTGATTTCTCAAACTTCCGGTAATGCCCTCCAACATCCCTCCCACCCTTCTCCGTTTCCCATCTCCTTTTTTCATCTCCCACCTTATCTCCTTGCTTGCCCATTTCCTCCCTCTGGTGCTCTTCCCTCTTTTCTTTCTTTCATGGCCTTCAGTCTCTTTCACAAATCAACTTTCCAGCTCTTTACTTCATCCCCCCCCCTCCAGGTTTCACCTATTACCTTGTGTTTCTCTCTTTCCTCCCCCCATCTTTTAAATCTACTCAGCTTTCTTCTGCGGTCTTGCTGAAGGGTTTTGACCTGAAAAGTGGACTGTATTCTTTTCCTAGATGCTGCCTGCCTACTGAGTTCCTCTAGCATTTTGTGCGTGTTGTTCAGATTTCGAGTATCTGTAGATTTCACTTGTCTGGAAATGTAAACATTTCTTTTTCTCAAGATATTTGTGAAAATACCAAGGAATTGAGTTCCACTGTGCCTAATTGCTCTGAGGATGTTAACTACCTGACTTGGGCTAAAGTTGCATCAAGATCACAAAAGGGATGCTGAGATTCTATTTCTGAAGGGTGTCAGTGAACAGTGATACAATTGGACTTTAAATAATTTGCTGGCTCTCATGGATGTTTTCTTATGCCAGCCCATAAATTATACAACTTCAAGAGGTAGAAAGCCATTGACACACTGTTCTAACTGTGCAGATGGCAATGGCTGTGCAACTCATCCAAATTAGTGGGTTGAACCTTCAAGACCTGCTATGCATCTTAGCTGACTCACCAGGAATAAATTTTGTCTGGTCTGCATCTCTGGTGGTCACTTTGAGAAAGTGGTTGGGGAAGCGTTTGTCAGACAGAGAGGAGAATGGGATGTGAACCAAACTAGACCATCAGAGGAACGAAGCAAATGGGTGGAGACATACACCTGCTTCTCTGGCACCATATCAAGTAAAAAAAAATCAAGAATAATGTACACCTGCTTCCACAAAAAACTCAGATTCTCAGAAAAAACACGAGAAACCCTGTCCATCCCAGCCTCCAACCACCAATAACACATAGCAAACCAATCAAAGTCAATTGTCAATGTATGCAGGTTTGGATCTCCCTGGGGTTTAGTCTTTTGAAATTGGTCAGTTACTTCTTGCTTTTCCAATGCAAAACATTTTTCAGAAATCATCTATTTCTGCCATATGTAATTTAACATAATCATCAAAACCATTGATATAAACATGTCCACATATCTATTTGTCAAGGTGTAATTGTATAGATGGTGAGACTATATTATTATGCCTCGACTAATCGGTGTGTGAATTTGTTTCTGCAATCATTATCTTCCAGACCCAGACTGTGAAACCAAAACAGACAGTTTCTTCACATAAAATCAACTAAAATCCATGATTTAATTTGAAATATCTTTGAAAGATGAAAATCAGAAAATAAAGACTAATTGACAGAATATAAACATGACAAAGTCTGCAGTTGTTGGAAATCCAAAGCAACATATACAAAATGCTGGAGGAACACAGCAGGTCAAGTGGAATCAATGGAAATGAATGAACAGTTGAAGTTTTGGGTCGAGACCATTCTTCAGGACTGAGAAAGAAGAGGAAAGACACCAGAATAAAAAGGTAGGGGCAGGGGAAGGAGGCTAGCTAGAAGGTGATAGATGAATCTAAGTGTGTGGCAAAGGTAAAGGGTTGCAGAAGAAAGAAGCCAATTGAAGAGGAGAGTGGATCACAGGAAAAAGAGACCCAAGATGAAGTGATAGGTCATTGACAAGAGGGAAAATGCCAGAGTGGGGAATAGAGGATGAGGGGAAAGTGAGAGAATTTGTTTTACCAGAAAGAGAAATCGATATTCATGCCATCAGATTGGAGCTATCCAGAAGGAATATAAAATGTTGCTCTTCCATCCTGAGGTGGCCTCTTCTTAGCATGTGAGGAGGCCGTGGACTGACATCTCAGGACGGAAGTAGGAATCAGAATTAAAGGTGCTCTGTTTATGGCAGATGGGGCAGAAGAGGTCAACGAAGTGGTCCCCAAATTACGACAGGTCTCATCAGTCTAGAGGAGGCTGCATTGGGAGCAGCGTACACAATAGACAACCCCAGCAGATTTGCAGGTGAAATGTTGCCCCACCTGGAAGGACTGTTCGGGGCCCAGAATGGAGGTGAGGGAGGAGGTGAATGGGCCGGTGTAGCACTTAGGAAGCTTACAGGGATAAGTGCCGGCAGGGAGATTACTGGGGACAGATGAATGGATAAGGGAATCGCTGAGGAAGCTGTTCTTGTAGACAAGAGGAACTCTGTCATTATTAAGGCGGTGGGGAGATAGGGTGAGCGCAGATATTCGGGAAGTGGAGGGAATTTCGGGTGAGGGCATCATTAATAGTGGAGGGAGGGAATCCCTGTTCTGGAAAGGAAAGCCGTGTCCTGGGTACAGCTGTGGCAGTGGCAAAGAGACTGAGGAAAAGGAACAGCATTTTTACAGGAGATTGGGTGGGAAGAGGTATGTTCAAGATAACCGTGGGAATCGGTAGGTTTATAAAAGATGTTGGTTGACAGTTTGTCTCCAGAGATCGAAAAAGAGGAAGGAGGTGTCAAAGATGGTTTAATTGACATTAATAATTGAAATTTTGTCTAATTGACAGAAATTGGGCTGATGTAGTGTCTCAATCAAAATGTCAAACATCCCTTTGCGTCCACAGATTTAGCTAGAGTTCTTCTAGCAAGTTCTGCATTAGGATCTGGAAACAACAAAGTTGCAGTCAGCTGAATGGTGTAACAAAGTGTGAAGTCTGATAATTTCAACCACAAGATTGTGGCCAGCAGTTATAGTTATTTTCTAAGTGCAGACTTTCTTTCTAGCTGTGTTAACCATCAACCAAAGAGTGAAAGGACCCTTGTCCA